>NC_134703.1:81674004-81896504 GCF_043290135.1 Rhipicephalus microplus
ATCTTGTTTTTCTGTTTGCTTTGCTGGCGAGCAAGATGGAATGTTAGAGACAATGCTACCTGCAACACTTGGCAGGACGCACATTATATTATGCGTCATTCATACATTACATAGTTTCTCGGCAAGGTACCATTAGGTAGGTTATCCTCAGACATGAAGTGTTTTTTTTAGTAATGCCTCATAATGAAGACGAAAAAGGTTTACGCTATTTCGAAACGATAATTACGTGCACGGACAACACCAGGTTATTTCTGTGTTTATAGCTTCCGTTCGCAAATACCCGCAAAAGTGAGTACAAGGAGTGCTGCATGACCATATAAATTTCTGTTCGATAAAATGGTATGCACTTCTGCTAATTCCCCTAAAATATCTTCGCTGCAATGCTAGGCTACAAACTACTCGAAAACAGCATGACGATTCTAAAGGCACGTATCTTGCCAGTTGCCAGAACCCGTTGTGCGTTCTGTTAATATTCATCTCTAGTTGTCAATGTGAATATGAGGCATGCCCAAGTAAGAAGCCTCGATTATTTCGGAGCAAGCGGTTTTTTTTAACGTCTTCTAAATGTAGGTGCACAGATGTATTCCACACCTTTATTCCATTGACGGCTGTCTCCAGTGGCTTGTAATAGAACTGTCAAGTAACAGGAGCTTCTATCGCACTTTTGTTTTTTAAGCACACCAAGTTCCCGGAAATATGACATGCAACTAACCTTCACTGAAACTTTACCCTGTGACATAACAAGGCTTCGCATGAGCTTGGTTGACGCTGCGAGAGCTCGTGATCGCAAGGACAATGCTGCTGTGCCGTATACGTCCTGCGGCGTGGCAGAAGCGCAGAAAAGCGTCGCTGGATTTGGCGTGTGCTGCTGCGTCAACAGCCGCGCACGTGCCTTCACTGTTTGTATGACGAATATTACATTCAGAAGCTCCCGTCACAGCCACACTGCAGAGATCAGCATTACCCATCTTTCGCTAGCACAAATCTTTCGCTATCTGTATCAGACGTTGGGCGCCAGATGTTCGGCTGATTACATTCCCCAAAAGAGGACCTTGCAGCCCGCTGGGTTTTCGTTTTAAATCCATTGACACGATGCTTAATTGTTTCCGCAGGAGTGTGATCAATACCCGCAGGTTTGCCGAAAGAAACCAACTTTGAGAGAAAGAGCGAAACACCTATTTTGTAAACCTTCTTTCCTACCTGGCATTTCTCCTCGCTCACTCTGCACAACTAGCCCTGTATCAGAACGTGGAAGAATGCACAATGCGACACTCAAGTAACAGATTCTGAATCACCTAAACATATTATGGTAGAAAAAATCACTTTAGCAGTACAAATGAGTTATGTGCATGTTGTGTATTCATAGTAATATTTATTGTGTAAAAGAAACTGTAGTCATTGTATCAATATGTGTTCATCTGATTAAAACTTTGATAATAAAGTCAGATAATACGACAATTTTTACGACTTCTAGTTTGATTTCTGCCTCTTTTCAAGCATGCCTATGGGCATCAGTGCTCGTTCGCTATTGCATGCCATAGACACATCACACGTGTAACTGGCGCGTCAGAATAAATCACACGTAGCATTTGTGTTGTTACCCGTATCGGGACAAAATTGTTCGTTTCCAACTGAGCTAAATGAATTGATTCAATCTTTAAAAAATAAAAGATACTCAAAAAATCAAAACAAACAATTAGATTTTGCTACCCCCAAGTCAGCAGTCGAGCATCATATTCAGAGACCACCACTGCAACTTCTACCGAGATTCCTGGATTCACATTCATATCACTGCAGGAAATTTCATTGCATAAATAATTAAGTCAAGACTAGCCTGTATTTTCTTGGTCATTATGAATTCGCCGGCCCCGTTTTGAATGCTTTATTACTACGGCGAAGCTGAGTACAAGTAAACTTCTAATCCCCGTACGGGGATTTCTGGCGATTTCTGATGGTCTCTCCCTTTAATTTCTTCTAGTTCAGGGACGCCACTTCCACAAGACTCGCCGGGCGACACTTCTGCATGAAGCCGCTTTAAACACGAATCAGCCCAAATGAAACACTTCGTGCACATCCGAGCTAATTTCCATCGGAACGAGCGATTTCTCGCTTTCGAGGCCTCGACTCCTAAACATGTTCTTTCTGTTTTCGCAACGTGGATTTAACTCGTTGAGAACGAGAGTGTGTGAGGTAAAAACAATCAAAATTAACGAAAAAAAGTAGGCACACGATTGGATCTGAAGGTTCACGTGGGACGCCAAGGACAGCACTACTGAGGTAATCGCGGCTGAAAGTGGGCCGAGAATATTTACAAAGCACGAGAAATAACTTGACGAACTAAACTTCGAAACGAGTTTCACGTTGTGCAACCACGCCATTTAGCGCTTAGAAATAATGAGCGTCTGTGCCAATATACTGTGCAGCAGGTGCATACATTAAAGGCGTCCGCGTACGCAGATTTCACAATAATCAAATATTACCAATGAATACACTACAGCCACGAGATTTCGAAATTAATAAGCTCGTGTCTGCCGATGAGTGATGTAATTGCAAGCGTTAAATTGTGCCCAGGCATCTGTAAGCAAAGGAAAACTGGGGAAATGGCTCTGAAGAAACTTAGAGCGCCAATTTAGGAGTAGAAACATCTGTATGAATTATGAAATTCGCAACGCTGTTCACCAAGCGAGAATTTCACGAGGTTTACACTAGAGATAAAATATTTGTACATATGTAGCACTCCTTTTTTTTCAGAGAGTATTTTTTTTTCTGAAATTCGGAGGATGTTTTTCGCAGTTTACTTTTTAGAGGAAGTTCGGCCTTTATCACAGCCTATTTCTGGTAAATCTCCAATTCTCAGAAATTTCGCTCTCACTTTTGCTTTATAGTGAGCCACTGAAATCTGGTCTTACATGGTCTGCCGGGGCAGTATCTGGTCTCTAGACTATCCGATGCCTGCTTCCTGTTTATTTCAATCTTCTCTCTCTGCACCTTTCTATCTGTTTCTCTGTTTCGACGCCTCTCTGAGTTTCTATCTCTTTCTCATTCATTATGTCCCACGCTTTATTCACTCCCCTGTTTAGTTCCATCTGTCTCCCCTTCACGTATCTACTCCTCCTACTCTTTCCCTTTTGCACGCTCACGCTACTGTATAATATACAAGACGATGGTAGTGTGCCTGGATAACCGAGTGGTTTGGACAGTGACCTACAGATCAATGGTACACAGTATGCGATCCCACTATGTGAAGAATATTTTTTGGCAAGAAGTTTCCTCTTACTCTGCCTATATATTTTTCTTGTCATCTGTCTGCTTCTTTCCCAATTGGCTCATTTCTACACCTGAGTATCGGCACTCATTTTCTCAACCATCAGGGTTATTACAAACCCCACCGCAATGGTGACTGTTCGAATTTTCCTAACATACGCGCTCTTCATAATGATTGTGTTCTCGATTGGTCACACATTTTACACCGAAGTAGACTGGCTTCGCTTTTCAAAAACCAAGTACATCGAAATGAAAAGCCAAGGTCTTCGGTCACCCGAGTCCGCAGGGACCATCCAGCTCTCAAATATCTTGTGTTTTGAGGCTGAAGCGAATAAAAAGTAAAAGTCGCCAACTAATGACGATTTAAATTGAAGTCAGTTAGAACATACACTGAATGAACGAGTCGTTATTCAAGCCCGATAAGCAAAAGCCGGGTTAAGGTTTCCTAAACCTAACACCTTTTTTTGTGTGGTAGGGCAAACGCCGACTGGATTCCACTCACGGCACCAAACACTGATCGGAGATGAATGAAAAGAAGGAAACACCCGTGGTCATGTGGTCTGTGGAGCTCAACAAATCTGCGTGAACACAGGATCAAAACTTCCTCCAACGGCGTTTCTAGTAAACCTAATCAGCTGTTGTGTGTATAGCATCATATATAGGAACAATATCTTGCACGGTTACATTGGCGTTTCTAGTGACGCCAACGTGTTCGGAAACTTGCTTTTCGGCTCTCAACAAGACACACAAACTTGAAATGTGTATTGGCATTTCATGAAGATAAATCCTCAAAGGCTAACAATAATGTGACAAACAAGAACTTTCACTGTTTCCAATACTACATGTGAGATATTCAATAAAATGCAAAATCTGTAATGAGGTTGTGTGTTCGACCTGACAAATGGTACATGCCACTTAGACAAAGCTAAAACATGTTCGGAGCTAGATCGCCACCGTGCCTTTTGGCCAGAAGCTTCTACAGACTTTTCTATTCACACAGTAGGAATGCGGAGATATTCACACTCATCAATCTTAACCTGAAATGCATCACCTCTACAAATAGAGTGGAATTTCGTTTTTCTGTTTACAAACAGTTCCTGCGAATGACCCAGAACGAGCGCCAATGTTTTCGCAAACGACATGCATTGTTATTGACACAGCATACTTGGGTTGCTGTTTCATAGTCCATGAAGGTTGTGCAATATCGTCGATGCCTTTTAACTTTCTGTACACGTCACAGCAAATGTGACCCATTTAGGATTACAATGTCACTGTTCCTAGCACAGGCCACTTCAGTGATTCACTAAGTCAAAAAGCCTTCAAGCGAAATATGTTTTTAATCATGCACTTGTCTACACATATATATGTACCCTGACATATGCCACAAATAATCTTGAACAGTCATGTGAAGTTAGAGGTTGAATAGAGAAATAAATGAAAAAACGCGGCAACTACAGCGTGACTGTACCAGGCAAGCCAGCAGTGGTGGTGTTTCGTCAACCACCGCCGTTATATATGTGCACGTGACGTCACACGTTCCCAAGACCCTCGATAGGCCTGTTCGTTGCTGATCATACGACAGAATTCGGCATGACTTGAAGAGTGACTAGATTCGGCACGGCTTACACAGTGACTAACAGATTTACATATACATAGCACCGCGCACTTAACCAGCACTATCGTCCGAATACAGCACAAGGGAAGTTATCGGTAACGCTTCCAAATCATCTCTTGGCAGTATCGCGATTCAAAAGTATCTAGATAGCATGTTGGAGGTACTTTCAAATGCCTGTATACTTTTATTTAGATATAATTATTAGTTACATTAATTATTACTCACATTATTTATTATCAACATACACTGACATATACTTCTCACATTGACATGTACCTACACACTGTTTTTCAGCATGATCGTAGATGGTCGAAAATTTACCGGGTACACATGATATGGCATAATCCCATAGTATTTTACATCTAGTTTGGATGTGTCGATTCCACTATCCACCGTTCTTTATTTCTGTACTGCATGTTTGTATGCTTACATAGCCTGAAACTCATTGCAGCATGTATGGACAAGCGTTTTAATAAATAATTTGACTTTCCAAATAAGTTGGAAAAAATAAAAAAGTTTTTATTCCGAATTCTATGAAGACGTCCCAGTGTACAGCGCCACTGACTTTATGTATTCTGTAGTTTGTGACTATTTTCATAGTAGGCCACAATGTCTTGGCCCCACTGCTGGACATTACTTGAACAACGTTGTTTCTTTCATTGGAGAATGAGTTTCCTACATACTTTCACTCACAGGTGAGCCCTTTGTAGGCAGCCCCTAAGTTCTCATCTGAAATGTACTTTTGCATGGCATGTATTTTCAGAAGTGTATCGCATTGAATCAGATGAGAGCTTGGAACTATGATGACTGGCAAAGCAACAATGACGACAACTGAATGTCCAAAAACTATGCAACAGTGACGACAACTGAATGTCCAAAAACTATCACGAAAGTGACAGGAGGCAGCTACTGTTACTCAGAGCATTAAAAGTAAGCCCTTCATTCTTCCATAAACGCAAAATATCACTTGACATAGAACTCACGGCACAAACAATGCAAAATTTTGATTGATATTTATTGTCGCAGAAAGTGAGATACGCAGGACCACTAAACCAGCAATATTGGTATTTTGTATCAGCCTTAACACACAAGGAATCTAACTTCAAAGGGGAATCATAATTACTAATTATTCAGCAAGAAATTGAATAAATGTCCTGTTTTTTTTCAGCTTGCATGACAAATACAAGAGAGCAATATTTTTTTTTTCAATTTGTATGGAGCGAGCAAATTAGATTTTTGACTGCTCAGCTTTCCCGTGCTGACAAGCAACCCTGTTCAAAACTCGTCAGATGGGACGAGAACACTCAACATATAATATGCGCTAAGTATATGGTGGAGGGAAAAGAAACAAGCGTTGAAACAAACCCACACCTTCTTTATCGTATAGTTCTAGCCTTTTTCTCTTTTCTTCGTGTCCACAGCTTTCCCGTCAGATGAATAGAGGCAGGAGGAAAAATGGCCGCTCAGGGAAGAAGCCTGATAAATGCATTCTCCTGTTACGCCTTACATCTATTGTCTGCAGAGTCAAGGTTCCAGTGCAGACATGGTGTCTCTCATGAGACCTTTTCAGCCGGGTCCTGAGTGAAGTAGTGACGGAACGACGTAACGACGTAAATGCACACGCGAAGGCCTGACAGCCACTGTGTTTTGACGCAGAGTTAGGGGCAGTTTTTTTCTTAACTTACGTTTAGCATATACAACCTTTGTGGACAAGCGAACTTGCGAATGGATGGCTGATCACTTAAATCTATCAGTGAACTACCCCCAAGGGGGTCGTACAACTTGCTTCTTTTTTTGGTCACTTTCAGTGCTTATTCCAACACCGAATTTTCCTATATCTTCCAACTACTTCGTTAATGGGCATTGAAATTCCCCTCTCAGCAAATGCTGGCAATTGTTCTTGTTTTTATTTTGCGTCTAGCAGACATTAAAAAAGGTGTCCTGGTTGGTGTGTGTAGCTTTTGCGATACTGCATTTAGTCTCAACGAACCTCATTCACAAAAGTTGTTTGCCAGCTTGTGTGTTCCTCGCTGTGGTTAAGTATTGCCTTTTTTTCAGTGCATTGACCTACTTTGTAGACCTTTTGCGCTATTGTTTAAATGAAGACAACTTCTGGATGAGTCATTCCAAAACTAAAAACAGATCACTAGGCGCACCACATTGGGTAGACACCGTATACACTTTGACCATCTGGGGTTCTTCGAGAAGATTTTCCAGTTAAGGGCACTGTGTAATGTACAAAACGTTATTTGTATATTACACCGTAGTTCAGTGTTACCACTGAGTCGAAGGAAAATGGCGCCCGAACTATGCACTTTTAATTTATATAGACCCTCTATTTGAAGCAGATGAGTTGACCACTTGGCTATCCAGGCACGCTGGCACAGCCTACCACAGCTTCGTATAGTATAGAGGTGCAAGGAAATAGAAAATAAAGGGAGATCAGAACAAGAGATGTGATTGTAAAGACTAGAAGATGATGTAAAGAAAAAAACGAAAAGAAATGAGAAAGAGAGGAATAGAGTTAAAAATGCAGAAGGAAACAGAAATACTGAAAGAATGAGATCAAGAGATTGATTGATATGTGGGTTATAACGTCACAAAACCACCACATAATTATGAAAGACGCCGTAATGAAGGGCTCAAGAAATTTTAATCATTTGAGATTTTTTAACGTGCACCAAAATCAAAGCACACGGGCCTACAGCACTTTCCCCTCCATCAAAAATTCAGTCGCCGATGCCGCGATTCTGTCCCATGCTCTGCGGGTCAGCAGACGAGTACGTTGCCACTAGACCACCACGGCGGGGTGAGATAGAAGAGGATGAAAGATTGAGCAAGAAAATAAGCAAAAAAAGTAAAGAAATAGAGAAGAAATAAAAGTAAGCACAGAAAAAAGACAGATATGCATAGAGAAGAAAGACAAAGAAAAATCGAAGAAGTAAGAAAGAAGCTTAGCAAAACTTGGCAAAACACCATAAGCCGGGAGTACGTTGGTGCCCTCCAGCTCCACCGTCTTAATGAGACTGCGCCTGCAGTTCAAGCCAGCAATTTTAATTTCAGAGATCATCAGGAACACCGCCATATCAAAGGCATTGACAGCGCAGAATATGTGTTTTAAGTTTAAGCAAAAACCGCGTGAGCGTCTATCGAGGAGACGTGGTGGTATTTGCCGTAACGTACAAGCTATAATGAGAAAGACACTCGTATTGCCAATAGCACCATGCAACCAAAACATATACATTTTCGTGACTCCGAATTTTGTGGAATAATGAATTGATTGACTAAATAGTACATTACACGACCTACGCAAGCGCTCTGCTCTCGGTAAGTCTTGTAAAATTACGCGAACTCAACTTATTCGAGATAATTATCCTAATGTGCACATGCCGAATGAAGCTAAACAGTCGACGCATAGAAAAAGGAAAACTGTGTTTCTTTGTGATTTCCCCATTACACCAATATATGAGTATCCGAATCTGTCCCCTTTGTTTACATCTGTTCAGACGTAAATAAATCAGTAAAAAGGTATTTTTCCATCTCTTTAGTCTTTAAATCACTTCGCACTTCTATAGAGCTTTCATAAATTTTTACCTCAGCCGATTTCGCAAAAGTAGGGGAGGAGCAAGACTCATCATCATACGGTGTCATCAGCCGAACTACGTCCAGGGCAGGGCAAAGACGTCTGAAATGATCCGCCAATCAACCCGGTCTTGTGCTTCCTGCTACCACGTTATACCTGCGAACTTTTTTATCTCATCAGTCCACCTAACCTTCTGTCTCGTACTCATGCGTTTGCCTTCTCCCAGATTGTAGTCAGTTACTTTTATTAACCAGCTGTTTTTCTGCTCTTTTCTTCTTGATTTCGGCAATGATATTCTTTACCCCAGTTTGTTCTCTGACCTATTTTGCTCTCTTCTTGTCTCCTAAGATTACACCTATTATTTCTTGTGCTTTCGCTCGCAGCGTCTCCCCAATTTAAGTTTATACCTGTTTGCAAGCCTCCGTGTTTCTGCTCCGTAGGTAAGCGCCGGCAATATGCAACTGTTAAATACCTTCCTCGTGAGGGTGAATGGTAAATTAGCATTCATGATTTCAGAGTTCGTGCCGAATGGTTATGTTTTCCCAAATTCCCTTGGAGTTTGTAAGGGCTAAGTTTTTTCTAATAGCCCTTTAGGAGCTAAAGTCTTTAATTGCTATCAGAACATCCGTTGCCTACACGACACAGTGTCAGCTGATAAATGGGGCTCGTTTATTAAAACAGTGTCCGATGTTAGGAGGGTCTTAATTAACACACCAGGTTATCTTAGGGCTCCCTACATGCACTACACAAAATATGCGGAACAGGACGAGTTAGTCGAGTACCTCAACCATTATTGGAGAAGCTATATGCAACTCAATCAGTAGTCTTATCGAACAGAAGCCATAATCTTTCTCTTTATTTGTCTATAAGGTGCTTGTCATGAGCAACACTTCATGTTAGAGGTGCTTTGATTCGTGTAAATGCGTTTTTTTAGGCGCAGGGGTGCTATAAGCATTGCAAACCACTCTTAAAGAATGAAAATCAGTTTATTAATAAAAATTGTAAAGCGAGACTTCATAAAACACCATTGTGAATTTTAAGAAGGATTTCACTCTTTTAAGAATGTCTAGGGCTGCACTTTGTGAACTAATCGGTCCACTTGGCCGTATTTTTAATGAACCTGAAAATAAGCTCTGAGCGTCATTAGATGTGGATTGATTTAAGAAATATGAGAAAACTTTTTATGGTCCTGCTTGACAGAAGGCGTGATATTCCCATAAAGCAACGCTCAGTGGCGGAAGTCTGGATGAACTTTTACCACCTGGGGTTATTTGGTGCATGCCTAACTATCTATAAATACATTTTTTCATGCCACCACGTTTAAAATGTTACTTCAGTGAAAAAAAAACGCACCACACGTCCACGAAATGAGCAGTGCTACCCATACTGTATATCGGTTATGATAGCATGGCATATGTCTGGATAAAAATTCTACGATTGGAAGAAGTGAGAGCCTCTAAGCGCTGAACCGTTTTTAGAGAGCCACAAAATTTATCCGACAAGACATCAGTGAAAACAGGCTGTTACAACTAAAATATAACACGTGGTTGCACAAATAATACAATAGCATCAAACACGACACAACACATGTTCATGTAGTAAAACCTGGCAACTGGGCCACTCGAGCGGATTCTAAGAAACCATAATTTAATCAGCCAATGCACTGCCTAGGCACTCAACTATACAATCACGAAGAAGTTGATGGTCGAAGAGAGATAGGCTGCTGCATAGCTAGCTTGGAGTCAATACTAAGTTAGTTATTAGAACGGCAAACACATGGGTTCTACGAAGCCTTGCGTTTACTAGCAAAGTTTTTATAATTCGCGACTCAGGGTATTGATCAAGTTGCCAGAAAAAATCAAGGAAACTCTGACCTCATGGACTGCCAGACATGTTTGCGTACAATAACACTTCGGTGACCCATGTCACAAATGTGAGATCAGGAAAAGTAGGAAGTTGCATTGTGTGTGGTTGATAGCTCTGTACCTTCTTTTATTATTGATGTTTTATTTCTATAGCATCGTAGATCTTAAGTATCAAAAGAAAGTATCTACGTTGTTCGATTTTTCATATTTTATATGTTGTGTTATGTTCATTTTAGTGATTGACTATTTTTCGGTCCATATAGAAGCAGTTTATATATATATATATATATATATATATATATATATATATATATATATATATATATATATATTGATACGGAATAAATGATTCGCCTAGCCTTGCCTGGCCTGCTTTCCCTGCATCTTTCAAGATATATATATATATATATATATATATATATATATATATATATATATATATATATATATATATATATACCAACAAGCGAGAGCCATGGAGATGAGGATGGTTATAAACAAGTGAATACGAATACGACGAATGATAAATTTGCATACACTGATTTCCACCTCTCCGAAGTGGTCAGCCGCCCGCAACTCAAAGATCAGCTGAACAAGTAACGAAAGGTTCTATGCGTGACACGTCAACAATTTGTTTGTGTGACGACTGTGCTCATTGATGGAATGAAGCGGAATGACAATCAATCAATCAGTCAATCAATCAATTTATCTATCTATCTATATTATATCCCAAATTTTCGGCCTGCTAAAGAGAATAATTCAATATCCTTCCGTCCGATATATATATATATATATATATATATATATATATATATATATATATATATATATTTATATATATATATATATATATATATATAACCTGGTCGGGTCCCATAAGTGTGCCTGGCTGACACGTTCATACATACGGAGCCAGTAGCCACCCAGGTTGTGCGGAGAATTTACCGCGATCACGATGGTGGGCATCGTCAGGTATGTAGTGGCTGGAGCTACAGATGGAGACGCTGACGTGTCGTTGTGTTGTTGTCATTGGTAGCCATGGCCGGAGACTGAACGGTGCGGCCACTGCAAAGCTTCGTGGTGAAGACGGGGAACGTTCTACCTCCACCAAATATGTTACGGAAAAGATGAGGCGCCGTATCGACGAGGCTGGGGATTAGATGTATTCAAAAACCAGCGGTATTGGCATGACCAGTTCCAGTTCATCAACGATCGAGCGGAGACAACCTTTCGTCTTCCTCGTCAAGCACACACGTGCGTCACCCCCTAGAATATCAGTATATATGCATGTAGCAATATATATATATATATATATATATATATATATATATATATATATATATATATATATATATATATATATATATATATATATATATATATATATATATATATATATATATATACATATATATATATATATATATATATATATATATATATATATTGCATTAACCTCTTGTGAAGGCCCGTAAATCCAGCTGTGACTCCGGGCCTTATTGGTGCTTAGTTGGCTTACCTGTACAGTGTCTGTCTCGCCAAATTATACTAGTTATGCGCGGGTACGAGTTTCACATTCATACTGCTCACACCATCCTATGCTTTTTACTAACATCGGGAGGATATTCTAGTTGCCATGAACTCTCGTTAAACCTGTCGCAGAAGAAAGCTATCTTACTTCACATATGTATATAAAAAAAGCACTTGTGCTGCAATTCAGACCTACCTAATTCATTATTCTTTTTAGAATATAGTGATGTGCGTTGAAAAGAGAGGTATGATAACAACTTTTCTGGTATTATCAACAGAAATATTTTATAATATTTGGCAAGTTAAAAACAAGATATACATAAAAAACTACCGGACAGGGCTTCAATGAAGTAAATAACCATTGGACACAGGGAAATGAATATGCATTTGCAAAACTTTTTCTGAAAACGTTTTTCTGCTTGATCTCTTTGGTTACTAGTGATTACACTTTGTTTATGTAATATAGATTTCCTATAAGTACTTTCGCGTGACTCAAGGAGTACAATCCTTTTAAAGTTGTAACCAGAATATTTTTACAGGAGAAATTTGATTGCACATGTTAGGAGCATACATGCAAACAACGTACATTCGATAAGTGTTTGATTCTGGCGAGGTGACTTCAGGGTGTATTTGGTGATGTACGTACACATGTGATATCCTCCGAAGTAGTTCTCCTTTTTCACGCAAGACATCGTAGGGCCTCTTGTGCCGTACACCTAAGATGGCCTATCCGCACTCCCTCATCAGCTTTCCACTCCTAGAATGGCTTCGCGCCGGCTCAGGTATTGTACACATTCCAAGGTTTCTCTACCAAACGTGTCTATCAGTGCCCACATGTCCAAGCGACCATGCCAAGCGATGACTTTACAAGACATCATCATGATGTGAAGGGAAGACATATGGAGAAAAAAACTTGGGAGATACGTGACATTATGATGACGTCCCGTTTTGACGCCACAACATTCTATTTCAGGCGTCAGTCGCGTTTACGTTCACAGTAGTCTTTTATGATTCATCAGTCGTCTAAGCCTTTCGATTACAAATATATATCGTTGCAGCTACTTAGAACGTGTTGTCAATGCATGAACGAACTTCAGGTTCTTTCAGGTCTGAAGTTCTTTATGGAATCACAAGGACTAATGGTTGTGCTTGAGTTACGCTACCAGTACTCAGTGACGCACACTCGAGTTTGAGGCCGAGAAACGGAGGGGCTCAGTTTTAATCCGTGTGTCAATATCGGCAGCAAATTAAATGATGAAACTATAATTGATATATATATTATTTCTGCTTCGGTGGCTCATAAAGCATATGCAAGTCTTCAAAAATAAGTTATTTGAGCGTTAACATACAACGTTGTTCAGTATGGAGTTTGTCGAGGCGTAGACGATACCTTTGTATAATACAAACTTTACAGGCAATCCATAGTGGCCTACTGTGGCAAGGCATGCAGGAATAAAAAGTTTATATACAGATCGCCATTGCCTACACATTTTTTTTTCGCTTTATGTTATGAGAAAAATTGTACAATAACACTACTGACATATCACAGCGCTAAGGCAAGGTTTCACGTTGCTCAATCGCGATTACCTTGAACATCGCTGAATTCGATAAGCACCTTATACTTAAGAGCTCTATTAGCTCATTTTGTTTAATTCCTAGCTCTTACACTTCGTAAAGGGCCGAAAATTGGCGAAGTCACATGACTTGCCAAAATACACAAGCAAACATGGACGCCCTGTGTTTGAGAGGCAAGTGTATCGAAGAGCGTAAAAAGATGAACCAAATGACCCGTGCATTGCCAGAAGAAGAGAAAATACGACGTGGAAGTGGTGATGAGAGCCGCCGGCACTCGAGCGAATAATTGCATGGCTGCAGCCAGGGAATGTAATTAAGCCTCAACTGCACGCCTTTCTTACGTGTACAACAGAGAGACTACGCTGTTATCTTGTTCCTTTTGAACGTAAAGGACGCCCCGGAAGCGGCAAGCCATTGTTAGAGGAGCAGAAAGGACGCTTCACATCAGCGCTTAAAATGAAGAGAGGTTCGAGCTATGGCTTAAATTGTACTTGCGGGCTAGTTGGTAAGTCGTTACGGCACATGGCAACACACACCGTGCTAAACAGCGAACACGCATGGCACTCGTGTCGTTTTGTTGCGCGCGTGTTCGTTGTTTAAACTGGAGTGCGCTGCGCTATATCGTAACGAGATATGGCGGAACCATGCGGTGAATTTTCCCGTGGAGTGGGTGCCCTCCCAAGCGACAATGTAGTTCATTCTGCAGAAAGCCCGGTGAGAATTGCGCTTGTAGCTATTTTACTAAAAGGAACACGGCAAGATCAATTCTGTACCTTCCACAACAGCGTCCAATTCTCGACTACTTCAACAAGAGTATGGTAGACTAGATCGCTCGCAGGGGCTCTTCTAGAACCTTATGCGGCAATTTTCGAGATGAGAAAACATGAAGAACTGAGCGACAGGTCGGGGTACTCATCTGCCTTTTAGGAAAAAAAAGTTTGTGGTCGGTACTCGGAGTTCAATGCGGTACCTGCCACAATATAAGCGGGCACTTAGCCACATAGCTACCACTGCGGTAGTCACAGTTTTGATTAAAACCCCCCAGAAAAGTTTTCATAGCAATACAATTGCCTCCATTACGTTCTGGCTATAAAATAGCATATTTATGATTTTTACCGCTTGAAGATCCTCATTTGGGCAACATTATCGTTCACTGCAATTAAAGGAAGAGTACAGAAGCTGGGGAACACCACAGTACGAAAAATGCGATCATTGCGGTCAGTACGCCTATTCAATTTCTGTTTCCTGATGAACAAATGAGCACTTAACTTATACCCCTCCAATGCTTTCCGTGCGCAAGTATCTAATTTTTGCCGGCTAAAGGAAGTCATTGTATATGACGACGGCTCTCAGAAGTGGGTGACTTGTGTCACCATAAGCTTTTGTAAAACAATATTCTGCCTGTAATTTTCCGTCAACTTATTGTATGGTGGTAAAAAAGAAACTCTTACAGGCCAACGGATTGAAACCAGATAAATATGGCGAAATTTCAAGATTACTAATGTGTCACGGCCTACTTACAAGTTTTAAGGCCCTCGCTCACAGGCCGTCACTTCTGCAACGTGAAATAGTACTACATTTAAGCTAGATTTTCTTTCTGCGATCAATATAGAAAATAAGATGTAAATTAATGTAAACTGGAGGTAGTGCTACGCTCAAGTCGTGCAAGGCTGGTTGACAGCAGAGCTGTTGGCTACTTTTGAATTTCTCCTGTTGCCTATTTGTATAAAACGGTATGGTGGCCATTGAGTGCATGGCAGTTCTTAATTCTGGTGGTTTTTTATCTACGGCAGAAAGCAAACATTGACCACAACAGCTCTGCTATAAGTATATAGGAGTCTCAGGGCAGGCAAATGGCACCTAGGTATTTCCATTTCTCTTTGCTATGTGCCTGTTTTTGATGCTGTGTGCAGCAGAGATCATCATCATCATCATCATCAGCCTGACTACGTCCACTGCAGGACAAAGGCCTCTCCCATGTTCCGCCAGTTAACCCGGTCCTGTGCTTGCTGCTGCCAATTTATACCCGCAAACTTCTTAATCTCATCTGCCCACCTAACCTTCTGTCTCCCCCTAACCCGCTTCCCTTCTCTGGGAATCCAGTCAGTTACCCTTAATGACCAGCGGTTATCCTGTCTACGCGCTACATGCCCTGCCCATGTCCATTTCTTCTTCTTGATTTCAGCTATGATATCCTTAACCCCCGTTTGTTCCCTAATCCACTCTGCTCTCTTCTTGTCTCTTAAGGTTACACCTATTATTTTTCTTTCCATTGCTCGCTGCGTCGTCCTCAATTTAAGCTGAACCCTCTTTGTAAGTCTCCAGGTTTCTGCTGCGTAGCTAAGTACCGGCAAGATACAGCTGTTATATATAGAGCAGCAGCAGAGATAGCAAGAAGTAACTAAGAGAATTTTTTGCGTTGTTAAACCGCGCTTTCTGGCGTTGCTATACTTTTAGCGTCGTTTTATACGTATTACAAGTAGTTTCTACTTGCTAGTACTTACAGGCATGTGCACGGTTTCGCGTTAGGGGGCGGGAGTGAGAGACAAAGTAGGGTGAAGTTTGCTGCGCATCCTTTCCTTTTCCAAGCCCTAAACCTCTAAGGCTATTACGATGAGAACACAGTTGATAAACTAGGTACTAAAGGAGGGAGGGCACCCCCCCCCCCCATGTCCCCGTTCTGCCCGTAGACATATGCTTTTAATTCAATGTGTCAAGATTATCCTCCAGGGTATTATTAATAATGGTATTCTGAACAAAGTAAGACCAGCTTTAGTTAAACGTTACAGCGTGCCTGAACTAGTTCATAAATCTGCCACAAGTAAAATTATCGTTGCGCTCACGTAAAAAAATACACATAAAATTAAAAAAAAACTAAATAGATCTAGAAGCTCCTTGGTTGTGAGCGATGCGAGTAAGATGTGATGAATAGGGCCTCATCAATATGCTGTCATCGTCGCTTCACTGGCACACGTTCGCTTATTCAATAGCATCTGGGCAGCGTACTTGGTGTGCGCACACCTGCATAACGCAGTTTTAGGGTGAAACATGTAACGTTCGTGCCGACACAGGAGGCCACCACAATGCCGCAGGCATAGGTAGGACGCCACTGCAGAGTTAGGCAAAACACGAGGATAATAAATGCATCCCGCGTAAGCAGGGGACCGACAAAGCGGACAGCCGATCAATTACGCTCAGCGCTGAATTGTCCCCTGGAGCATCACGGAATAAGGTTATTTATGCGAACAGTTCTAGCGAGAAACGCTTACAGTGAGTCGCACCGTGAGGTATTGGTTTTCTTCCCATTCATCCACACTTCTGAAATGTCAGTCCATAACAGTGCTGTACACTTACGCCCAACTTTCTTGCATCATAATAATCATCATCATTGTCGTCGTCTTAGTCGTGGTCATCATCATCATCATCGTCGTCGCGTTGTCATCAACACCATCATGATCAGCTTGACTACGCCCACTGCAGGGTAAAGACCTCTCCCATGATCCGCCAATCGACCTGGTCTTGTGCTTTCCGTTGCCACGTTATACCCACAAACTTTTAATCTCATCGGCCCACTTAACTTTCTGCCTCCCCTTCGTGCGTTAGCCTTCTCTGGTAATCCTTTCAGTTACCCTTAATGACCAGCGGTCACCCTATCTACGTGCTACGTGTCCGGCCAATGTCCAATTTTTTCTTGATTTCAACTATAATATCCTCTACCCCGGTTTGTTCCCTCACCCAGTCTGCTCTCTTGTTGTCTGTTAAGGTTACACCTATCATTTTCCTTTCCACCGCTCGCTGCGTCGTCCTCAATTTAAGCTGAACTCTCTTGGTAAGCATCCAGGTTTCTGCTCCGTAGGTAATTATTGTCAAGAGGCAGCTGTTATATACCTTCCTCTTGAGGGATAATGGCAATTTACCGGTCACGATTTGAGAGTGCTTGCCAAATGTGCTCCACTCCATTCTTATTCTTCTAGTTACTTCAATTTTGTGGTTTGGTTCCACAGTATTCACCTGCCATAAGTAGACTCATTCGTTTACAATTTCAAGCGTCTCTCCACGTCTTACATAAGGCTGTTTACTGACGAGATTGTTGAACATTACTTTAGTTTTGTGCATGTTAATTTTCAGGCCTACCTTTCTGCTTTCCGTACGTGTCCATTTCAACAATCATGAATTGTGTTTCGTCTCCTGAGTCATTTAGGCAATGTCATCAGCGAATCGCCGGTTACTAAGGTAATCTCCATTAACTCTTATCCCTAACTCATTACAATTTATGGTCCTGAATAGCTCCTGTAAACACTCGGTGAATAGGACTGGAGAGATCGTGTCTCCCTACCTTGCACCTTTCTTTATTGGGATTCTGTCGCTTTCTTTATGGAGAACTATGGTGGCTGTGGATCCTCAGAAGATTCCTTCCAGTGTGTTTATGTAGGGTTCTTCGATGCCCTGAATTCGTAGTCCCTGCATTACTGCTGATGTCTCGACTGAGTCAAACACCTCCTAGTAATCTATGAAAGCTATGTATAGGAGTTCGTTGTATTCAGCGTATTTCTCTATTACCCCATTGATAGTACGAATATAGTCTTTTGTGGAGTAGCCAATAAGTAATCTTGCTTTGTACTTTGGCTGATTTAACCCCAATATTATCTTAATTCTATTAGCTATTATTTTTGTAAATAGTTTGCAGAGAATAGAGGGTAAGCTGATCGGCCTGTACTTTTTCGAGTCTTTTACGTCTCCTTTCTCATGAATTAGGATGATGTTGGCGTTCTTTCAAGATTCTGGTACCCTTATCGTCAAGAGACATTTTGCATATAAGGTGGATAATTTTTCTAACACAATTTTTCCGTCATCTTTCAGGTGGTCTGTTGTTACTTCATTCTCACCAGCTTTGCCTCTTTGAATTCTTTCTAGGGCTTTTCTTACTTTCCCCGTCACTACTGGTAGGACGTGAAATTCTCCTGGACTATTATAGTTTCTCACAATAATATTCTGGTTATTTTTACTTCTGTACAGCTCTCTGTAAAACTCGTCCACCATCTCAACTATTCTATCCGTATTAGTTATGACATTGCCTTCCTTCTTTCTCGATGCATACATCCGATTTTGCCTATGCACAAGTCTACCTTCAAAGCTTTGAGGCTTCTGCCGCGTTTTAGATCCTGCTCGATTCTTTCCATGTTATGCCTCCTGATGTAGGCTACTTCACGCCGATTGATTAACTCCGAAAGCTTCACTATCTCTGTTTTGTCGGTTGCATTTGAGGCTTTCATCGTTTGTCGTCTCTTAATAAGATTTTTCATCTCCTGAGATAGCTTGCCAGTTTCCCTTCTAGTGACGGGAAACTGGCAATTACAATTGGACACTGTTTATGGATACTAGTAAGATTATCATTTATTGTGTCAACGCTAACGTCGGTTACCTCATTTAGTGCCTCGATTCGAGTCTGAAGTGATACTCTGAATTTCTGTAATTTTCGTCTCACCACCAGTTCGTTATTAGGTTTCTTGCGTTCCAGCTTATGTCCTTGCTATTTTAAATTTAGGTGAATACGACCTCTTACCATTCTATGGTCACTGCATCTAATCTTGCCAACCACTTCGTGTCTATGAATGTTGGCATAGACAGGCTTTACACTATTTCTTCCAGTCTGCTCTTCTTTTACACTCTAACCACGCTCCAACACTGCGTTTGAAGTGGATGCGGAAGCTTTCTGCCACTTTACAGGAACTTCCCTCAAATCACATAAGGCTTACATTACGTGTGCAGCACTTTGTACCACTACTAGGACGCATCGTCGCCTTTTCTGCCACACCAATTAAAACACGAAGCTATTTCCCAATGGCAAACAAGATATGCTTAGCCACGAAAGACTGGGTTACGCAAAAACGTCCTCTGGCCAAATCACATCGTCTGCCATGGAGAGACACCGGTTTGCGGTTCTCGGCTGCTGGCCCAAAGGTCACTTGTTCGATGCCAGTCACAGCGATCTCGTTCTGATGGAGGCGCATACTTAGAGGCTCGTGGACTGAGCGATGTCAGTGCAAGTACTTAATTCTGAATTTTCCAAGTTTCTGGAGCCTTCCGCTACGGCGTCCTTCTTAATCATGTCGTACTTTTGGGAATCGAAAAACTCACGTGTTATAAGTATTCACTCGATCTCAAGAAGTTGTAACAAAGGTCGTTCTTTTTTTTGAGCTTTCTGTTATTTTACTACAACCATATTAGAAGCCATAATTCAATATTCTTTTGCGGAGGGTTGTGGGACAACCACTGCACGTTTGAGGCCTGGCTATCTTTTTAATCCGACCACTTTAAAGACGTAACACTTGGACCTTTTGCTGTAATTTTCAGAATCAATTGAAATCAACATTACGCGCTAATTCACATAAACTACGTTTCCTTCACTGTATATGAAGTTTGAAATAACCAGTGTAATTTCCTGGCTTCCCAACTACCCGTGAAGAGACTTCTGCATCGCTTTGCCTGTTGCATGAACAACTTTCTCTTCAAAATTTTTGCAAGGAAACAATGCTTTTGCAGCATCTAGGCACAACAAACTCTTGGAGAACATTTAGTAACGTTGAG
The DNA here is from genome assembly GCF_043290135.1 of Rhipicephalus microplus. Lineage (NCBI taxonomy): Eukaryota > Metazoa > Arthropoda > Arachnida > Ixodida > Ixodidae > Rhipicephalus > Rhipicephalus microplus. The sequence continues at coordinate 81,694,025 of NC_134703.1, forward strand.
CGAAACACAATTCATGTGTATCCACTGTCAGTCAAAACAGTTCTCCCCTACAGAACTGAAACAAATGAAAAATTTCTATTTCAAATCTTGCAAGAAGTTTGAAAAAAAAGTCTCGGTCTCGGTCACTGCTTTGAGGAGAAACATGTGCCTTTCTTGCCTTTAGATATATTGACGATATTATTCGAAAGAACACGCACATAAGGGTTGTGTACGGAATAATTTTTCCGCATGCTCTAAGTAATACGCCAAGAAGCGACGGAGGCCTTCTTGAAGTTTCTGCGAGCGACCTGCCTCGTCAAACAATTGTGGCATTCCAGTGTGTGTGTACTTTTTTTGCTTCCCTCCCTCTCTCTCAATCTCTCTTTATCATTTTTCTATCTCCCCTTTCCCACTGAAGGATAGCAAACTAAATACTTGCTTTTTGGTTAGCTTCCTGCATACCAAATATATCTCTTTATATAAATCGGCGTTGTCAAGGGAACAGTTAAGGCTTCGCTAAAGACAGCCTTTTCATGGCTGTGTTCTAATGCAACAGCTAATAAAGTGATATCTAGCAGGAATAATTATCTTTGCAAGCAGCAGAAAGAGTCAAGTCTGAAGAAGTCTGAGAAATTCAGTCCCACACATCCACTGCTCAAAAACACCTACCCAAGCAATCGAAGGCGACGTGAAACCCAGACATGATTACTAGATAATCTCTGGTGCACGGCCGAATACGCTCGGTTGTATGGTACCTCCACCTTGCGCTGCCGACTAGTTTATATCCAAGGTCTAATTACTTCGATAGACTATGGTCATTGATTCAATTTTCACACCACCTAATGCGTGCTTTCTAAAAACTGTTAGTTATTGTGTTACATTCAAGTCTGTGGCGAAAAAGTACCAGTTGCTTTGATGCGCCCAATAGAAGGTACGTTTCAGGGAAGAGGTGGTACTGACGTTCCTTGTTTCTGAATTCCATTCAAAAGACTAGTAACTTCTAAATGCCAGCCTAAGCTTTGTCTAGGGAGACTAGGGCATGTTGTGACAAAAGTAAATGATAATGAAAAAGCTAGAATAATAGAAAGCTGAGTTAGATGGCGAGCATTCAATCTAAAAGACAGGGAGAAAAAAACATGGAAAAAAGAAAAAGTCGAGACGTTACAGACACCTTCTGTGGTGTCGTCACCATCATTATTTCTAGTGGGTCCTGTGTGTCCGTTCTTCGCAACAGGTTGAAATTGACAAAAAAAAAAACAGCTCAACGCAGAACTGTATCTCGATTGAACTTTTTATATCAGCTGTACCACGGTCACTACAACATATCAACTGAAATCTAAATAGCTGAGCCACTCATGCGGTCTGGTCGTACAAACCACAACGAAACAGTAAAGCGGCCGTTTAGTATTCCTAATCTACGTCAGCATTCCCTTTTTTACATGCTATATCACAATGGAATAAATTACCCCAAGAAGTAGTAAACGTAATACAACTGAATCATTTCTTCAGTTTTTATATAACCTTTGGTTTGATATGTGGAGTTCTGTTTATGATGAACGGCTTTGTGGAAGTTAATTCTCACGTTCATTTATTGTGTATTAAAATTCCACAATAAATAATTTACTTTTATTTTACATTTTAAGTTTCATTATGCTGCATGAATATCACGAAGCTTAATAACATGTTTTCTCGGCACTCCTACAAAGCATCTCTATGAAAATGCACAACATTTTACTTTTATAACTGTGGCAAAGGTTAGGCAAATCGTTTCTGACAGTAACCATATATACGTTCCAATGTGCTTAAATGACAGATTCGATATAAAAACTCCTACTCAAAGTGTGGCAGCTTGGGCTAGTTGGTATGACATGACGATAGTTATAGCGCGAGAACAGAACGATGACAAAGAGACAAGAAGGCCACGAAGGACACCAGCGCTACCTCCAACTGAGTTTATTGCGCAGAGCATGAAAATATACAGAGGTGACAGTAAACCATGTGACAAAAACCATGTGCCACAAAGAGCACTTCATAAGTGAGGGAAAAAACAAAACCACAAAAAAGGCAAAGAGAAGTCTGAAAGGAAACGAAACAGAAAAGTAAAGGTTATACAACTCTTTGTGCGCACCGAATTCTTCGAGAAACTTTAGTTCCTTCTCGGTCAGAGACGCGGAAGGCTTGCTGATGCATGGCACCTGTTTGTGTGCCATGTGCGCGGCCTCGACGATGACTCGGGTGCGCTCATCCCTGTACTTGTAGAACGTCAATGTGTCATTGAAAGGGGGCACACAGTTGCACTCAGTGCAGTGCTGAGCAAGAAAACCATCTTTGCCATTTCTAACATTGTTAGCATGTCCTCTCAGTCGATCGTTGAGATACCTTCCAGTCATTCCGACATAACAAGCACTGCGTGAAAGGGGGGCCCTATAGACAACTTCTCGGGAGCATGCCACATACCTGTTTCTATGCTGAACTCTACATTCCGTAGATGACTGCGTTTTCAGGGGTTTGTAGATTTGGGGAGGCTTATTATTTGAGCGGTGCAGAGAACAGGACACGAACTCCAACACGTTTTCTGATTTTCTTGAGCCTGGGTGATATCTGGTGTTGGTATGGAATCACGTCTATCCTTTCACGCTCTGTATCCGTGTTGCTCAGATCCTGTTGCTGCCTCTGCTCTGCCCTATTAGTTCGCAGGATAGTCTCAACAACGAAAGCGATAAACGCCTCAGGAAAACCCGGAGCTTGAAGCCGGGAAACTTGAGCTTTGAAGCTCGCAGAGATGTTGTGAACGCACGACCTATTTAAGACATTCTCAAGACAGGTTCGTGCAACGCCTCGCTTAACTAACTTGCTGTGAGCGGAAGAAAAAGGAAGTAAAGATTTCTGTGCACGTGGTTCATAACACCAACAAATGAGCTGTGAGCTAAAAAACAGTTTTGAATGTAAAAAATGTAACGTGTCAATCTCGGGCATTTCATGTGTCAACACTAGAGGCTTTAGACAATCTTCAAACACACCTATTGTTTTAGCCGCAAACGAGTGGAACATAGGAGGGTTACAATTTAGAAGAACCAAGAAATCACCCACGTATCTGAACACTTTGACGACATGCGTGTCTCTAACTTTTTCTGCAGTTTATTGCCCATTTTTGCCAATAGTAGATCACTGAGTAGAGGTGCTATGCATGAGCCGATTGAAACACCTTAATGCAGATAAATGCAATCATTCCATTGAACGAAAGTAGGGGTTAGGAACAGCAAAACAAGATCAAGAAAATCTCGCGCACTGATGCCAGTTTTTAAATAGAAGTTCAATTCCCCGAAGACTTCGATGTTATCCCTTATACATTCTAATACCTAATCGTGAAGCAGTGAGTAGTATAGGTTTTTTATGTCAATTGAAAAACCGAAAACACTACATTGATTTGACAGTTTGAAAAATTCTATCAGTGCCTGCGAGTTTTTAACAAGAAGTGGGTCATCAATCTTTAGACACTTTAGATGGGTCTGAATAAACAAGCCGACATGCTTTTGCCACGTTCCATTTTATATCAAAATGACTCGGAAGGGCATGTCGACTTTGTGTGTTATGGCAGAAAAAAACATGCTGAGCCCATGTTTGTCGCTTTTGAGAGTATACTGTGCTAACTGTTTCAACTCTAGTTTATGACACATTTTCGTGGCTTGCGTTTTTACCCTGTCTAGACGAATGTCCGTACAACATTTGAAAACAGAGCCGATAACTGTGGCCGCCTTGTCCTGCGTGCCCTTCTTGGCTCTGTGTCGTCGTTGTGTTCTCGCGCTATTACTACCGTCCTACTCAAAGGCAAAAAGTTATTTTTACTTCCGCACACGTTTAGACCATTATTCATGAAATTATAAAAAGGCTGAAACGGCTTTCATTGCGGAGGCAGCTTCTAAGACTGCGTAGTCACTCTGTTTCAAAGTAATGGTTCCTGTGTTCTTTCTGTGTGATCAAGCGGATGTGTATTCACTCTAAAGCTGAGGTCACAGGAGTCGCAGTACGAAACAACTTTGGAAAATTTGTAGCTGCGGCCTCTTTTAAAGCAATCAGTATACAAATTATGGAATTTTTCTCTCTCGTACCCTTTTGAAGCACAGAAAACAAAAAGCAAACACAGCCTACGAACGTGACCCCAGATGGTGCCGCTTGTCTGTGAAATCAGGGCAGGAATACAAAAAGGCATTTAAATCACAAGTACTCAGGAATCAATACGCGCAAGAGAAAATTGTTCTAGTTGTAAGAAAGTATCGATAAAAAATCTGACTTTTTCGGGTTGCTCACCGAACTTGTTTATCCTCTATGTGAGAAGCTGATTTTGATTCGGTGCAGCGTGGTAGTTTTGAAAGTGAAGTGTAGAAACGAGCATGTCCCTGTGGAGAAGCACGTAAGCGGAAACTTTATAGCAGAGGAGCTGGTAGGACCAATAACGTGCGTCACTTTAAAGTGCATTGCGGCCTGTCATCGAGTTGCGCACCATAAAGTGTCCGGCGCACCCCTAACGAGAAGGACCTTTAAAGCAGCCGGAAGCGAGGTTCACGTGCGTCGTTCTCTTTCGCTTTTCTCTTTTAGTTATCTGAAGAAATGCGAGCACTTTCTCGCCATAAGGCACTCGTTGTCGCTCAAGAAACGGAAATAAATGGAGCAGCAGACAAGAATACAGGGACCACCACGGACACTTTTAGTATGTGAGAAAACTTGTGGGACAAAAAAAAAGCAATTTTTTTTGTTCCCTGGTGATAGGCCTGTTTTAGAGCAACATAGGACAACTTGACGGCAGCCAGAGTGCTTCGAATTTTCTGCACTAGGACCTTGTCGAACACTATAACCTCGTTAAAATAATTGCACAGAAGGGGTATGGAAGTTGCCGATATTGGACGCTTTGGCTTTCTTGGCCAAAGTGTGGTGTCTGAAAATTGCCGGGAAGAACATTCGCCAATAGAATTATTCAAAGGCCGAATGGCAGCAGTGGACCATATGTAACCTGCGAAAATGCTGAATGAGAATGTGGGCGATTAGGTTCCAGGCGTTCAGATTTCAAAGAAGAAGACTTGCTGGCTTGTTTTTCAGAATACAGATATGCTGAATATATAGATTTCTTTGTTAATAGTAAGCACAAAATAATTTACCGTATCAGCGTTCTGAGAGTTATGAAAAGCCCCAAGAACACCGACTAACTATCCATAAATTTACAGCGTTAACCTGGAGTGCAACTTGGTCAGAACGTTAATGATTCGGAGCAAATAATACAAAAAAATATTGAAGTAGTGTTTGTTTAGTGACATTCGAAAATGAGTCAGAAACACCCAGAATTTGTAACCTCCTGTCATCAAATCAAGGGAGGACGTCCTTACTAGGTCAGAGGTGTGCTTGTGGAAGTGTGCAAAAAAAAGAAAATGCAAGCTTTTGGGAGTGCACAGCCTTCGTGAGACAAGCAACGCATTGGTTTAGGTGTTGGTGTGCCGTAAGAATAGAGAGTGAAGATGATGATGTAACTTTCTTTTAACTTGCATTATGGTGGCCCAGTCCATCAGCTCATGCATCACAACTACATCTAACTTAAATCAAATGTGAATTCATTTGGCTTGCAACAATAACCCTGCCTGTTGTCAGGAATATCACTAACCATGACTCACCTTCATAATCTTCACATAATTTTTTGGACTTCACAGCGAAGTTCTCATAGTCGACGTGTGCTGTCGTTGTCACTGTACTATTACTATTACTACTACTTGTATTGCTAATAATAATAATAATAATAATAATAATAATAATAATAATAATAATAATAATAATAATAATAATAATAATAATAATAATACATTATTATTATTATTATTATTATTATTATTATTATTATTATTATTATTATTATTATTATTATTATTATTATTATTATTATTATTATTATTATTATTATTATTATTGTTTGGACTCTAAGATAAGTGCGTCAAACTATAAGTGCTCGCGTAGCGTCGCTGTGCCCAACGTGCGCGCGCGTCAACGCTACATTCGAGTGTATTGACCTCTTTGCGCTTGCAGCCATTTCGCTTTCTCCACGTATACCGAGTTTGTTGTTACGTGACGTCACTGGATAATGAAATATATGACTGGTGCAAACATGATAATCCTGGCACGCGTGTCATGTAGCAACATGACAACATACCACGCTCATAGCATGCGCGTGGCCGTTTTGCTAGCTCCACATATACTAAAATTGATACCACGTGATGCGAATAGATGACAAAGCTAAATGATACATCCAAGCATGATAATCATAGCACGAAAGTCAAGTACTGCATCATTTACCTCCACCACGTAACGTTGTGCTGATTTTAAAGTGAAATATCAACATTTATCATTCGTGCTTCGCATATGATCGATTCCCACTGTGCGTGGGTTTCGCCAATTTTTTCGTTGTTGCTTTTTTATAGGCCAAAAAATTAACTTGATTGACAGTATTAAAGTGCGATGACACAGAGAGCCACGAAAGAGGTAAAACCCCATGGGGTGATTGCAGCATGCATTGGCGAGGGCAAGTGAGACCACCCGAAGCTGAGTATTGTTTCATGAGGTGGTACCTGTGGTGTTATAGCTTTTAATGCATGGGTCCTATGGCGAGCTTTTGCTTTCGATTTGTATGTTAACACTATGTATGTAGAGTGATTGTTGGAGGAAGAATGAGGCATTTCTTACTGTCTCCCAGTTGGAGACACGGCTCAGTATTTTCGAAACGAAGTGCATCAGCGTGGGTGCTACACGCATTCCACATCCTGCGAAAGGCACTCGTCGAGAAGTGCATGCTTGAATCGTAGGTGTAAATAGCGCGTAGGCGTAGGTAGCAAATGCGTTGAGATCTCTCCCTTTGGCTTTCACTGGCTCTCTAAGCTTAGTTCGTTAACCCTCGTAGATAAGTAAGGAATACGTGTGATCCCCTTCCTCGTTCACAATATATATATGTGACGCTATGATGACTGAGTGACGTAGCCTGGCTCATACGCCATGTTTATTCCATTCCGCACTTCTTCCTTCTCTGCTTCTACCAACCATCGCTTCATACGTCACATGATTCCCCTCCCCCCGAAAGAAGGCATGGATTACGAACAAGAAAAAGTAAACAAGGCAAGGTTGAGAAGTCACAAATGTCAAAACGCAAAATTGGTTTCATGGCCCAGTGGTGTTCCGTTAACTCGCAAAACTTCAGAAAAGGGTGCAGCAGTCCGGTGAATGGCGAAGTTCTGGTGGGCGAGGTCGGCTGTGGCGTTCTGGAGAAGGTAACCGCGTCTTGCAAAACTGCACTGACCATGACACGACTTGAGCAGCTGCGAGGAACGAACAAGGTTAGAAGTCCTTGGAGCACTTGAAGGTCGAATGTCTTAGGCGCCGAATCCTCTGTCGTACACGCTGTATTCTGTGTCGCGGCTGAGACAGAATTAGTGCTTGCAGCCTGCGTGTACAAGAATTGAAGTTCAAGGAATTATGCCTATGTTCGTGCGTTGTACAAATTATAACGTTCAGTCTCTTTCGTAGTTTTCTGTGGCGTTGGCTCCGTTGTCGTAAACTAATGGGATGGTATCTTTGCGTGGTAGAACTGTTGACTTCTTGTCTGACTAGTGACTGGTGTTTTCTGAGGTTTCAGAGCTGGAATCTTAGGCGCAGCTTTGATATTTTGTGCCAAATGCGTTTCTGGCGCCGGCTCCCTTATGCGAAGTTGCCTCACTTCTTGAATTTGTTTTAAGAGGCTTGCTTTGCGTCGTCGTCCTTGTTGGTGTGTCCGTTGGAGTGTCTGTGATTCACGGACTTGCTTTTGCTGGCGTTGCTGACGTTGCTGTGAACTGTATTGCGGTGGAAGCCCTTCTTGAACATTGCGCTGGTTTTCATGACAACCTGATGGTGTCTCCAGTTAGCAGGTGATAGTCTGTGAGCTGTTGTCATGCAGTTCAGGCAATGAAGATGATGCTTCAGAGTTGATAGAAAGTTCTTCAGAAGCTTTTTCTACACTGTTTACTACGAGGGGGCTCTTGCGCATAGCAGCGTGTGACGTTCGATGCGTCTGAGCCTTCGGTGTTGCTTTGACTGTGGAGTGTGTATGCACAGGACGGTGATGCATGAACCCGTGCGGAAGGAGCATGACTTGACTGGGTATTTTCTCGGTGTGTCAACTCGTCTATCGTGAACATGGTGTCCTTACGAAGCAAACGGTGAGCGTCATGAGCGCTTGAAGAGCCGCGTGACGGAAAACCGGGTGGTGGACCACGTATGCGAGACGAAAAACGAAGTGCATAAGGTGAGTAAGCAACGTCTCGTGCCATGTGCTGGAGCGACGACTTTGAAAATACCGGCTTTCGCGAAGAGAAACCTGGTGGAAAGCTACGTTTTTTGAAAAATAAGCGTGGACTGTGACGGCCGAGTGTGGTTGTATGCAGATGGTCGGTAATGAGGAAGTCGTTGTCGTAGTCGTTAAAACGGGCAATCATCTCTTCTCTGATCTTGGGCCATGATTCGTAGTTTTCGAATATGTGTGTCAGGTAAAACTTAAATGCCTCACCGGAGATGTAGTCAGTGAAGTTGGTGATCATTTCCCGTTCCGACCATGATGCAGCGGTAGCGTGGAGCTAGAACAGGTAGAACCAGTCCTGGTTCGCGGAGCCGCTATGGGCGTCTCCTCATCTGCATTGCAGAACAATGAGCGAAGCTTCACTTCGCGAGCGAATCTTTCGTCGGTGCGCTTTATCTTTCAGTGTTGAGCGCGCAATGTTCGAGGCTAAAATGGTCACAATGTCTGCTTTGATTTGAGCTGCCTATGTTTCGTTCACTTGTTGCGAAGAACCAAATACGTGTTGGTTGGTGCGTTGATTGGGATTCATTACAAACAACCCACAGCACGACTGCTCGAAAACAGAGAAAACGTGACGCGTACAGACCGTTCTTTGATGAAGTGTCGAACTGATCTTCTATGTGCTCGTCTAGTCTTGCTGCGCTGCGTTTAGGATGTATATTTTATTTTTATTTATTTCATTATTGCGATAGAAGTTTTATGAATAGTTCCGGCTAGTTTTCTTTATTTTTTGGCATCGCAGCCACCATCATTCACCATATGCAACACTGATTGTTGATGAGCCGGTTGGCACATGCTCAGCACAAAACAGCATGCTCCAACGGTACAGAAAGATTAAAGAGGCCCTTATAGACATCGCTGTGTAGGTGGGTTTTTTTTTGTAGCTTTCTGTCCGGTCTGGGTACGCTGTCCCACGCTAGTGGCTGTGTTGCCTCACTGTGAACCCGAAAATCATGGGATGGAATCCCGGCCCTGGCGGCGGCCTTTCCGATAGAGGCGAAAGTGTTTGAAGCCTGTTTCCGTACTTGATTTTACGTTAAAGAACTCCAGGAAATCTAAACTTTCGCAGCTCTCAACTAAAGTGCACCTCACACTTATACATAGTGTTCGACTGTTAAGCCCTAGCAATCATTATATAATGCCGTTTTGTTCAGCGTTATATTACTTTGACATTGTGTACTCGATGCCATCAAACTATGTTTTTTAGCCCTGGTAAACACAGTGTACCCCAGTTTCGCGACAATTCGTCAAACACTATCGTGTCAGTCGACTATTCTTGTGAACAGTATCCTAAACGGTGATAAGCTTTCGAAATAAGCTTGCTGAATATTTAAAAAAAACTAAAAAAAGTAATACTGCAGGACACACAGATGTACATCATCGGTGTTTCCGTTTCAGAAAAAAAAAACCTATCTTGACCTATCAGACCAAGCAAAAACATTATCACCCATTTCAAACTTATTAGCCAGCAGCTTTTAAGAGATACAGACTTCTGCGATGTCTTCACCACCTTAGGATCACCCTGTAGCGCTGCCCACACGAAAGTAACATTGCGACTTTTTCCGGATATTTGACGTTCAACATAAAACGTCACTGTCTCAAAAAAACCAAGATGGTCTGGTCGCCGGCATTCAGTGTTGTTTAACGCTTGCTTCCCTGTCCTGTGTTTGGACAACATAAGAGAATGTTGGAACCAAGGTGGTTGCAGCTAAAGAAAATAGTAAGTCAGTATTGACAGCGCTTTCTCTCCGGTGCTTCAAATTTTGATAAACTCGGCAGTTTTTTTTTTCTGTTCTTCTGAACTAGTTCTGTTATGTCATCCTTTTTCTGAGATGTTTGTCTGACCCAAATACACGCGGAAATGCGAGGGCACAAATGGTGAGAAATAATTTTGTAATGGACACTCCAAAAACTTCATTTAGGTGAACGCATATTTCAAAAAAGCGTGTGCTCTGAGTGAGGTTTTGGTAAACGCTAAGAAGATGGCGAAGTATTTGTGCTGTGCCTTTGAATTTCCTGTTTCCTGTTAAGGTTTTGTCTCTCACAATGCGTCCGAATAACCTTCGAGGCTAACTTTGTCTGCGGCGAAAACAGGAAAGTAGCAGTGTGAAGAAAATGAAACACTATTGGAATCAAATTTGTTTGTTGTTTTCATTCTGAATTTGATGACTCCGTGCTTCAGTTATTCAATCGTTATTTCCGATCCCGCAATGTTCAAATTTACGAGCATTTTCTTTAGCAAATTGACTAGCGGATGTAAAGTTTAGAGTTTCGTAGAAAATCCGTAACAGATATGTCTTTTTGACCAGCAACGCACCCTGAAAAGTATTTCACGGTGTGTTGCGTCAGTATTTCAGGGCGCTTCATAGGAGGCAATTCTCAAATAAGAAAGAAAGAGAGAGAAAGGAAACTAAAACAAGTCTCGGGTACCTAACCGAAAAAAAAGAAGGGCCATTGTCTTGTGTATCTTGTACATACAGAACTTACAACGTTGGGGACCATTAATTAGGCTGTCCGTTAAAGGCACGAAACGAACGCCCAAAGAGTTAAAGGTAAGGCTTCAATGAGACACACCGACACTACTTATGAGAACACCATTCATTACGATATCGGCAAGTACTGTCAGACGGACAAGGCTGGGAAAGGAAAAATATGAATGCAAAATAAAGAAAAAAACATGTAAGCGCGTTCAAAATGCAGTCCTACGTTGGCGCCTTCCCGGTCAATGTGTTCTTTGTTGCTCAATGAACCATTACTTCTTCCTGCCTTTTTTTTCATTACTTCTTGCTGCCTGCTTTTCTTTCAGAGTGATGACCCTTGTGTGAGCCCCGTAACACTGAACCCCGTGAATTGGTCCTTTCGTTGGAAAGACCCATTTACCGCATGAATAAAATGTGCAGCTGACAACTGCAGCAAGACTTCAAAGTGATTTTTTTCGTTAGTTAGCGAACATGTGCTCTACAGTTAAAGTCTAGTCAAGGGCATGGTCATTGCCCACTGAAATGAAGGCGCCAAGTACTTGCTGAGCCCTGCGTTAGATGGAAACACACTAGTGGCTTGACTAAAGAGTGACACCCTTGTTTATTTCCGAAGTACTTACTTCCTGATTTTCTAACGTTCTAAAAAAAACTCAAACAAAATCAATGGCTCTGGTTCAAGCTCGTAAGTATGGTTGGTAGATCTCACATCGAAGCATAAGTTCACCTAAATTACTTGTTAAGAATAGTGATGAAAATAAACAGAATGCATTCATTGAAAACGTGCGTTATTTGCTTTCCACCACCCTAGATTTATTCAGCAGCTGGCGTAGGAGACTTCAAAGACAAACGTTTTTTGAAGTCGCAGCTGCCGTTTCACCAGCTTGCGAATTAGAAAGGTGACCCAAGGAATAGAACAGGGCACAAGGACACCGACGTGCGAGTGCCGTTACAAGACACTTAAGTCACGGATTATGGTCACCTTCGAATTTGGAAATGAAAGTATCCGTAACGTATTGGTGAACACAATTAGTTGCTTAATATTTGTGAAGGAAACACAAATCTGCATCTGTTTTTGACTATGAGAATGTTGTGAAAGACTAATTGGTCCTTTCATTTTTCCACTGGCGTACTGTGGCCAAACTGCTGTTTGGTACTGTTGGCTAACCCATAAAAAAACTACCTGATGTGACCTTTTTTGAGGCTGCCAAGCATTTTTAATGAGCACATAGGTATGCGTGGTGTAACGCATAGAAGTGTTCGTGTGAAAACCACTGTGTGGTGGTTTTTACCTGTAGGTAGCACTGCATGGGTGATCTGACGTAATCATTGGTGATCAATAAGCAAGGGCCATTTCCTTATGTGTCGGGCTGCATCGGCCAAATTGTTAAAATATTACGAATATGTGCCTTTAGGCGGTAAGAAAACTTCTACACTAAACATAAAAAGCTTCAAGCACATGGTAAACAGAACGCTGATTACTTTCAAGAGGTGGCAATAAAGCGTAAAATGCGAAGCAAACCAAGCAAAGATGTACGTGCTTACATTGAGAATAATACTAGGCAGATTTTGATGTAGCGTGAGCTTGAACAGCGGGCTGTGTGGAAATCCCCTACAATATGTAGCTATACAAGAAGCGATCGTACTGAAAATAAATAAGCAAACATACTTGCTCAATGTTTAACGCGTACCTTCCATAAATTTCTAAAAATGTAAAGGTTAGAAACATTCAGTGTTTTCGCAATTGTATTGTACGCATGAAGGCCTCAGTTACTGGTTGATAATGTCCTCAAATCTTAATTTATGTTAGCGGGCCCCTTGTTGTCATTTTAATATTTATTAGAACAATGGTGGCCAGTGGTGATACCTGAACCAAATGGTATTTATTAGCATTTGACCTAATATTGAAAAAAAAGGCGTTGTGTGAATCAGTTTCATAAGAAGAGGTGGACGGGTTATTGCCTATGCTGCAATATTTGGCTTTGATCGAAGCGTTTCGAAGTAGATCAATGTAGTTTTTTTCTAGTTACGTGCACATCGGAGGCTTACCTCTTCGTTCCTTCAGTGTCTTGCCTGCGTGCGCTACTTCACTAGTGAATATGAACTTTTACCAACTACCCCACCATTCAACTTTAATGAACACATCGATGGAAAATGCTTTACACAAAGCAAAAAAAATGCAGCCTACAGCCCAAATTGTTCATTGCTTAGCATGCAACCGATTTCCACAAGGCGTCATATGAGGGCAGTTTTAATTGATTGAGCAGGTAATTCTATTAAATCCTTCAAACCGGTCATTACAGTCGTGTCTTGGTAATTTTTAAAAGCTACCATTAAGTGCAACAATACAGCAAGAGACGCACGATTACACTCAATGATGTGCATAAGGAGCAAGCCTTAAATTTACCAATCAAAAGCGAAAGTGATCGAACAAGGGCACGCTCTCTATTTTACTCTACTCGACTAGGCTAGTACGTCTATTCGCTAGCAAAACTATTTTATTACCTGATATAATGAGCACAACAGGCGCTTCAAGTTGCTGAATAACTATGGCAACCTAAAAGGAACATATACAGAGGAATTATAATATTGGCTTGGGACACTTCAAAGGCTGACTCTGAAAGCCTACGTGTAGGGGCCTGACATCATTTTCATGCAAATGTTAGGCTCTGAAGCGTGGAGCGCAAATCACAGATCTAAGGTAGAGAAATCGAAATGCTATGTGTTATTCTAAGCAGCACACTATCCGTTGCATTTTTTCACTTTCTCACAGTTACTTGGATGTATAGTGTCTCTAAAATAAACGTGATGGACTGAATGCTTTCTAGAATTATGGCAGAGTACATCAATGAAAACAGTGTTTTGGCAAGTTGACTTGTCTTTGTCCAGGCAACGCTGTTGCCCTTACGAAGACAAGTCAACTTGCCGAAACACTGTTTCCGGCGACGTTTTTTCTCAAAATCCTCTGATTGCTCTAAACCTCTTCGTGATTCTGAACTTCAGTCTCGTTTGGTACTAAAGTTCTGCAGAAAACAACGTGCGCCATCATAACAAATGTGATTGAGTGAAATAGGACATGTCCTATACGCGATTGGGAAAAATGTTCGCATTGATTCGGATATTCTGGGTTCAATATTTGCTCATTATGTCCATTATGTTCATATGTCAGTTGTAAATTAAGACTGCTTTTATAGATTGACAGTTTCACACTACGTGTGTCTGTTGTTTTCTTATACAAAATGTACAATGAAAACGTTCATTTCATTTGTGCCAATTGAGTTTACTTTTTTGTGAATAATCAGCCAGCTAAGCTTTCACCTCTTCAGAAAACACAAACAAAATTTAAAAAAAACATTAACAAGAATTTATGGCTGCATTGCCCAAGCGGCCAAAGGACATGAAAGAAGGAGGGGAGGGGGCTAGTATTTAAGAGATAAAAAAACAAAGTGGGAAAGGTAAGGAAATGGGGTGAGAAGTGCACGATAACTGTATCTCGTGTGAGGAAGTCTCAAACGATACACTCATGCAAAACGGGAAAGGACGAGACAAAGTGAAAAAAAGAAAGTAGGCTAAAAAAGGAGAAAAATGAAGGAATTAAGGAGGAAAAAAAGGAAACTACCGTGATTGGAAGGCAAGGCCGCAAGGACAGAGCGGCGACGGTCTTCGTGGCCGGTGGGGTGAAGGAGGTCCTGCAGGGTCACACATTGCAGTTCGACGAGACGGTATCTCTTCACGAGCCGCTTGCGTGCTTCACTGAGAGCAGGACGCTCACACAAGCGGTGGGACAGTGTTTTCACCACCCCACAGTCAACCGACCACGCAAGCTCTTTCGACTCTGCACGCAACAACCTTTCCCGGGAGCTAACGTGCGAGCATCCTGACGCTCGGGTTGCCGCCGGGCGCCCCTCTCCTTCCATGCCAGCGACCGATTTCACCTGTCGCGAGCGAGGGCTCTTATCCCTGAGAACCGGCTTCGTGTGGCCAGCTAAACGAAGGCATCGTCTGCGTGGCGTAAGCTGTTCGAACTGCGCAGACTGTGGTGCGGTGGAAAGAAGGTACGAGCGCATTCCGCTTGCACGCTAAATGGGAAAGCAGGGCTCCCGCGGCGATCCTTCTCTTCTCAATTTTCACCCTTCCTCTTTATTTGAGAACCTTACCAGTGACGTCATGAAATAATTTTTGTGTTCATGATTTATTTCTGGCAGGATGAACGGCATCCACCAGTGGTAAAAGCGACGCAGCCACTACCGCGAGTGAATTCATTTGAGGTGTAGGTAGTTTCTGCCTCCAGCTTACAAATCCACCAGAAATCAAGAAATCACCGGAAGCTACTCCACTAAAACGCCAAATTCGCAAAAACGCACTGCACAAAGAAAGTGAAACTAAGCAAGCGAAGCCGTTGCTAAAGATCTAGGTGTCACCGCCAGATGATACCAGATGTAGACACCACACTGACAACAATAAAACTGTCGACGTCATCACAGCTCGCTCAGAGTCACCTGGCGCCTGCGGCGCGGCCCAGGAGCTTGCTGAACACGTCAAAATACTGTTGATCGTTCAGGGCTGCGAACACGCTATGGGACTTGTACGCATTTCTTTCGCTCGAAATAGAACAACTTCTACGTAATGGACGTTATTTATTATTCGATTAAATAAAGACATGCATATCAAGCAATCGAATGAATGCCACTACTCGAGTTTGAAATTTTGTGTCACTAGTCCTCACATCATCTGATATCCTCACAAGTGTGAAATGCAAAAGGAGGAGGCGAGTCAAACTGAAATGCGGAATACAAGGCACTCCTCCTTTTTGTTTCACTACCTGACGAAAAGATGTCACATCAGAAAGAGTTCTACTCGTTTGTCACATGCGAACAAATAATACTGGATATTAACATGCCTCCATCCGTGTACATTCGATTGCGTGAATCCTGAGAAGTTTTTTTTTTTATACTTTACAAGACCCGACCACAATTCCCTTATTATGATGAATATATGCATAGGAAAACCATGACCACAAGAAATATTTCTTAAACAGCAAAGCTTTTCTCCGAGAACTTCTCCCCGTCAATATCTTTCGTAGCTTCGCACTCCGAACATGCAAAAAATTATGGTTATATTAATTTGCGCAATCTCCCCAAGAAACACCATGAAGCGCAAATCTGCAATATTTAACCTTGGAGTTCTATATAAAAACCCCAAAAACAACAACAACAACAACAGCTCAGTGGTTCACTCTTATTTATACGAAACGAGTAAACGAAACACCCCACTCTTTCCGAATTAGCCAGCAAGACAGAGATAGTTTCACAGAAATCTCTTTGGCAGCCTGTAATGACTGAATGTTGTCGGCCTGCGAAACTTCACAGGATGGTTCAAGATGGCTTAACTCCTGTCGTGCAATAGACGCTTCAAGCAAAACAAAAATAACAATCAGCATAAAGCACACATCTACATTCTGGGCACCGATAGTAGATCCCCAATGTGAGGGAGTCCTATCTACAATCGGAAGTAGTTTCGCTAATGAGCTGCTCCTGAATCCGCTTTGCGCCCACCTGGTTAGGCACGCATCAGTGCTCCACTGCTTCAAGATAACAATTAACTTTCGACACGTAAGACACTTACCTAACTATCTTAGGAGGACCAATAGAGTTAGTAATAACCCTACTAATTATGGCAAACGCGCTCTGGGATTTTGTGGTTAGTGCAAAGCGAGCGTTGAGTTTTTGTGGCGACGGTTGTGTAGGTACGCAAAGCTCAAATAATCGACATTAGCATGGTAAAGACTACTAAGTTTTTGTTGAGTAACTAAAGGGAAAACCAAGATTGAGAAGTGGCTGGTGTTTAACGCTTTTAGAGCGCGTTTTAAAGAACAAGTGATACGTTTTGCTTTTGTTCTAAAAAGACTGTGCGCACAGCGTCCAATTAATGAGGCCTTGCCAGGCTTCGCAATACTCCAGTAACTAGGCTCCGAGAGTAAGTGCTTCGCACTCTCCACACTAGATAATGAGAACAGACATCACGCCACAACTGCGCTCTGGTGGCTTTGATCAAAGGCTTCCCGACGCAACGAATGACATTGGGAGACATGGCGTGAAAGAGTTTTTGCCTTAAAGCATTGAATGTAGAACTCGTTACTTTTACCAGCTTTTGTACATTTTAAATGTGCTCGACACTGTACAGTGTGGTACCCTTGAAAAATGTTGCCTGACCGATCACTACTGGCAGACTCAAAACCAGCGTTAACATTTAGGCGTGGTATAATTTCTGATGTACATGGTGTCTTCATTATTCTCGTGCAGTAATGTTGTGCTCTGTGAATTAACAAAGTGACTGCATTTTCAGTGTTTTGGTTGAATTGGTTTAGGCAAGGATGAAAAAAAAACACTTTGCTGTAGAGGTGATGAGCAAAGAAATAGCTACTTGAAAGAGGAATAAAAAATTGCCGCAAGGCAAATACATGGAGGATAATTAGGCTGACTTCAGTTTGTAACACTGTACTGCAGATAGACAAAGGTTGGTGAGTGTAAAAGTGAGGACAGACGCTTGTACTGCGTCCGCACACAGTCGTAGGCATTCGTATGGGTTATAGCTTCTCCAAAACCACATCAGCCTCTTTCAAAAAATGAATGAAACGCTTTACGGAAAACTACATTTTCGTGAAAAAGAGAATGGATGATAACTAGGGTTACATGTTCAGCACAATACTGCTATTGGATAGATTTAAGCATTTACCATGCTGAATATTGTTTCGAATCGACTTTAAAGGCTAAGATTGCTGTGTTATCTACATTTAGTTTTGCAGATCATACTGCATTGGTTATGCAGTGTTGTATTGCTGGTTTTATGAGTGTTATATTTAAGAAATAACATTCATTTCTTCTTTCTTCCTTGTCGAAGAGCATAGTAGCTCGGAATAACAATTATGATACAATGAATTATGATTTCAGGACGGTTAAAAAAGACAAGCATTGCTCTTAAAGGCTCATCGAAAAAAACTAGAACACCAAGCAGGATGTTGTAACCTCTTTGCAAGATTAAAACTCAGCAGAAAATATCCAAAATATATAGAAGCACACGCTTTCCTTATACAATGCACTTCCGGAAAATTCCTGCTAGTTAAATTCTCTCTGCACGTTGTATAGGTTTTTACGGGCATAGCAATTAGGATATTTCTGTGACCTAACAGATTACAACAGCCAAATTTTGATTCTAAGTAAAACGGCAAATCAGTGAGCCTGAGTACTCGATGAAAAGCGCCGAGAAGGAATAAGGTACCATTCACTTGTGCGATTGAATGGAAAATCACAGGTGGTATAAAAACAACCCCGTGTATAAACGGAAACAATAGGGTAGCCATTTGTTTTCTAGATTGGGAATATAAACAAATTTAACCTCAGGTAAGGTTAAGGGCCGATGACGCATTATCCGTAGGAGTTGTAGAACATATATAAGTAGTAGGAAATGCAGCCGCTGATGGCATATGGTAAGGTGGGAAGATGAAAATAGACATTTTGCAGGTATAAAAAGAAAAGAACTCATGCAGAACGTGGTGAGTTGGCGATCATATGGAAACTAAAAAATGACAGAATAGCATGGCGAATTCCGGCCTGCCACCCCCAAAAATTCTTATTAATGCCCTAGTTGGTATTAAGCAAGTGTGCTTGCAGTAGTTATCTAATGAGTGTTTTTGAAAAGGCTCTAAAAAGCCACTCTTCTAGCTTTTGCTGCGACTGTGCGGCGCCTTCGGCGCAGCACAGTCGCAGGCCTGGCATTTTTCCCCCAATATGCTAAATGTAACATGACGATGGGGACGTAAATTATGGTGCTGTTAGAGTGAAGATAATTAAGGTGGCCGTAAAAAACAGCCAGACCTACACGGAACACGCAGCACAGTCACAGTGAAAGGTAGAATAGGGGCCTTTCAGAGGTTTGTTAAACACATTTTGGGCAATGGCTACAAGCAAACTTGCAGAATGCCCACTGCGCCATAAATGTCGTGACCTTAAGGTGGTTCCGACATCTTTCATAATTTTTTGGAGAAGCATGGTACCCGCTACATACGTGTAAGAAAGTTTGGGCAATTTTCGTGCTCTGGCTGACAAAGATCAAGAATTATGTCTCAAGCTTTCGTAATGGGTTCAAACAATTGATGACCCACTCAATACGCAATTGGCAATGTGTGACGCCTGGTGGTTCTTTTGTTGTTTCAAAATGCTCTAATACTCGTAGTAAGGTAATTCCGTGCCCGATATCAAGCCTACTTAAGGCCAGTTTGTGAAGGAGCTTCAAGCACTGGCGTGGCTCTGCGGTAGATTAGTAGGTTCGCATGTAGAAGACCAAGCTTTGAATCCCATAGTGTCCTTGATGTTCTTGATTTACTAAGTTCTTTTTTTTTTGTTTTTTCATGCGATATTAGGACGGACACTGGCGGCAGCAGCAGCGAACAACTACCGGGCACGCTATCCTTGTGAACTCCTAACAGGTTTCACTGTGTAACTTTTGTATGGTATAATGTGTACCAATAACTATCACCGACATTATGAAAGGTTATGCGTTCTCTTCATTCTCATTATTGTGAAGCTGCTCAAGCTATCCGCAGGTTGTGCTTCGTCGAGCTAAATTCCCCAGAAGGGTATGAGCGACAAGAAGTAAACAATCCTTTCAGCAGAGTAGAGCTGGAAGTCTGCGCGGCAAAGTGTAGCCCGTAAAACACGGAAGAGAGAGAAAAAAGAAAAAGCGAATTCAGAAGCAGAAACAAAGGAAAAATTATACAGACAAAGTAGGCGCTATAAACAAAGAGAAAGGAATATGAAGGTGACGCTTGCACTACGTCGCGCAAGACTTGAAACAGGGAAGTTGGATATCCTGAAGTGTACGAAAACACCCAATAACCAAAAAAAACTAACATCAACTAGCTGCTGCCCAGTAACGACCTAGGCGCGATATAGAATATAGCATGGATAAACGTTTAGCAGGTAGTTCGAAGTAACCAGGTATCACCGAGCCAAAGTCCAGCAACAACCAAGAAACAACCTACAGACAACTTAGCGCACACTAGCTAAAGCATAGCAACAACCTATAAGCAAAAGCAACCAGATTAGACTTCAGAGTCAACTACCTTTATTGTTTCAAGCTTTGAGCAACTCAAATTAAGATTTGGTGTATTAAGCGTATAAGTATTTGATGCGCTATGGATGTTCCTGCACAATTCATCGATTCAGTGAATAATTACCCAAGAAAACGTATTCACAACATCATTATTTGAGCAGGTAGCTCAGATATACTTATCAACAAATGCTAGGAAGTTGTATTTCTTTATTTAGGCGAAATTTTTCTGTGCCACAACAAACACTTCCTTTGAGAACCAAGATGTGCGATGCCACTCCTCAAGTGACTGCGAGGAAACTCCCGCAGTAAAATCCAGAGAATAAATTGGAAATGAACCAAGGCATTCACGTGGCATTTCTAACGCAGAGGTAGACTAGTCTTTAAGACCGCTTTGAAAAAGAGGCCCTGTACAGTAGTCACGTCAGGTAAGAGCTCATGTTTACAGATCAATGCATTAATGTCTTACAAAAGCATACTAAGTCTAAAACTGTAATTTGAGCTACGTGTCAGTGGTTGAAAGCTGCGAGCGCATTACAAACAAAATTATTCATGTTCACTGATATAATGAGTGACAGCTTAACAATGACTTTCTTGAAAAGCTGGTGCGCGGTAGAAAAGCTAACGTGGGCGTTCGAGATCCGACTATGGGAATGATGATAATGGCGACATGGGCTTTCATCTGCGAGTCATCTTAGAGTTATGTGTCAAGGACCATGAGAATTTTCACAAAAGGGCTCTCATTTACATATTAATTATCATGCAGATATCATGCATACATATGCCTATCATGCAGATCCTATAACCTAAATTAGGTTTCTACACATATTGCGTCAAATTTATAAGTAAAAACATGCTTTAACTAGCCTGCAGTAAAACTTATGACACATTGTGAGAATCCGTGACATCTGACCGGACTGAGCGAGACTCGCGTGACAGTTCGTATTGAATGCTTCTCATTATTATAAACTGATAGCAGCTTCGTTAACAAAACTTCCCATAGAGCAAATTGAAAACAGAAAGAAGAAATGTGGATGATTTGATATCAAATAGTTGGACATTTCTCGAAAGGCGCACTTTAATACCACTTCCGCGAAAACTCATATTCAGCGGGCTGTTGCTTAGCACGCAGTCCGAACTCGCCTTTGAATACGGCTTCCTCTTGTGTGGCTTCCTCTTTAGCCATGACAACCTTCCAGGCAAAACATGCTTTGCAGGGTGTAAATGACAGCGAAGTGACCCTAGTCGTTTCCGAACAATATTTATGCCCCACATTAAGCGAATTTAGGAATAAAACCAACGAAAAGAGTGATAATTTGACAACCAATAATTGAAACTAATAATGAAACGATCCAGTCAAATACATTACACACAGGTTGATTAGAATTCACCAATTTCTCGCGCAGAATAATAAATAAACGTTTTTGTTCAATTTGTCCACACGCAAGACTATCGTCTTTCGACAACGTTTGCAGTGAAGCTTGCATATACGGAGCCAACTTTTCTTTACCCTGGCTTCTTTACGCATCGTTGTTGTCTTACAGACAAAGCACGCTTTACAGGCTACAGAACTGAATGTGACTGCGGTACAACTCCTTGCCGCAGATGATTTGTTTTGCATTGATTGTTGTTTTCGAAGAAATGGCAGAAACAATAATATTGTTATAATAATTGCTCTAAACTAGCAAGTGCCACACTTTTTTACGGCTCAATGAGGCGAGAATTGAGAGCGCACTTAGTTCGGCTAGTTGATTCTGCATGATGTGGGGCGCTTTGAAGACGCGCACTGAAAAGAGGCAGGAGACTCATAGCGCAACTTTAAACTTGTATATTCAACTTGTATATTTCAACGTCACATATAAATTCTGAAGTGTGTCACCCAGGGTCTGCATATTACAAATGACTGAGCGTTTAGGAATACAGAAAACGTTGCATCACGAGCGTTTGTTCTCACAACAATATCAGATTATTTTAGAGCGTGAATATTTGCAGCCAAGAAAGCCAACATCCAGATAGTGTTGCTGTCAGCTGATTCTGCACAGCTCATCTGACCACTGTTTCTGTAAATGAAGAGTCTAAAAACTTGCTAAACTTCGTTTAGAAGGAACGAAAAATGGCAAAAAACTATTATTCACATGGCTAATAAGTAATAACTTATTAGGACATTGTCTTCTAGCTTTATCGGACGTAGAAGTTTAATTCTCATACAGAGCATCAAAATTTTTTAGAAAGTGTGAACCACAATATAAAAGTCGGCCTGTATATAACATTTTTTTTTGCTGTTGAGCTCTATAAGGTCTTCTGAAATTACGGTCGTCAGGTGTCTGGTAATGTGCGCCCACACAGAAGGTGATAAGATCGTTAACGTTAAGCAATTTTGTTTATAGTTGCACAGACATTGTAAGAGAACACTGATTAAAAAATCTGCATTCTGTTAATTTACAGGAATCCGAAAAATGATGCTTAACTTGATGCGTTAGACCGGCCTCATAATATTAAATATAGTTCATGTCCTTCAGTTTCTAATGGTTCCCATCACATTCATATATGCCATAAGATGACAGTGCAATGCAAATAATCAGTAATGTGAAACTCAATTTGGAAGTGAACTGAACGGAATGCGTTCCACCATGGTTTTGGTATAGTGGCTATTCTTCTCATTTGGTCAGAATATTTTCTAAATATTAAGCTCTGTTTATTCAATAAAATACAACTGTACAACTACGTCACTTAAGCTTTTGGTTTTAGTGAAAAACCAATTTAAGCTATGAACACATCATAGTATATCACTTCGGCATCGTTTTTTTTTGCCATTAACATTTCCTGAGTAAAGAATATATATATTATCTTGACTCAGTACTCCCCGTGCATGGTGATGCACACTCTATATGAGAAAGGGGTCTAGGAACAATTCCTCCATATTAACAATACTACTACTAGTACTACGACAACTAATAATAATAATATAATAATAATGTTATTAATGATAATAATAATAATAATAACAATAATAATAATAATGGTAATAATAACATTTTAAATAATAATAATAAGGGTTTTTTATCTCAAAAAGAGCCACAATATATTTGAAAACAGGTAATGCTTCTGAACGCATATTCATATTTTTACAATGACAGCAAAACGTCTATCAAACATTTGGATGTTTGTGTGTCAAGTCAGGCCAGAAATAACTATTCATTACGATTCTGAGCGTTGATTATATTGAATTCAAGTGTAAGTAATTACCGCTATTATATTTTACTGTGACTGAGCTCTTCTCTAAAAAAGCGTTGCCAGACGAGAACTCACTTTTTGATTCTGTGGTCTAGAAACAACTGCTCATTGAGATGATGCTGGTACTATTGATCATAACAAAAAGCAGCAAATGGTTACACAGTTGGCGATAAGGAAAAAAGCACAGCATAACTACCACAATTCAAGAAGCCACGCAGCGTGAAATTGCTGCACGTAGCTTGCATGCGGCCACCTACCACATTAAGCAATCAGGCACCGAGAATTTCCAGTTGTAAAACGCAACCACGAGTTTTAACTCTATTTTCAGCTGATTATCATGCCCGTACTTTGATTGCAAAAACGATGAGTAGAGAATGACGGCAAGGAGGTTTTCTCTAAAAGCCCAGAGAGCAACATCCACAAGCATCACCAGTCACACAGTTTGGCAAAGTTCTCTTCCAAAAACACTTTGTTTTCGGAGAAGAACAAAAAGACAACACCTGGATACCATGTCACCTGTTCTTCTTATGCTCTTTTTCTCTTCTTTTATTCACTACCTGCCTCGCCGCGGTGGTCTAGTGGCTAAAGTACTCAGCTGCTAACCCGCAGATTGCGGGAGTGAATCCCCACTGCAGCAGCTGCATTTTTTTCTGGAGGCGAAAATGTTATAGGCCCGTGTGCTCAGATTTGGGTGCACATTAAAAAACTCCAGGCGGTAGAATTTTCCGGAGCCCTCCTTAATGGCGTCTCTCATAATCATATGGTAATTCTGGAGCTTTAAAACCCACAATCAATCAATCTCTTCACTACCTGAGCTCGCTCCAGTGCAGCAGCACCAATGTTGCTTTCTTACACTCGGCTACACTGTCGCATTGCAAGGCTAGGTGCGAACTTGCCTCTGGAGGCCAGTATTGGCTATTGCTTGGCGATCGGTCTTTGTCATACAGTTTCTTGGCTTGGTGAGGTGTGAACAATGACTCTGATGGTCGACCTTGGCTGTTGCGCGACGGTCAGTGACTGCTTCACCCAAGTAGTCTCTCTTCTGCACGCCGTGACACATCAAGAGTTGATATCTCAGATGGCTGACACTGACTGCCCCATTGTGGTCGCAGGTCTTCGCCACACTGCGGCTGAACGTGTTTTGCAGAAGACGCAACTTGTGGGTAGATATGAATATTTGATGTGGGAAAATTTTTCCGATGATCATTCTGTCGCACTCATGAACGTGTCTTTGGCGTTCTTCCACACCGTAACGTTGGCGGCCGTGAAGTGCCAACTTTAGAGGAGATGGCCGCAGCAACCACCGTGAACTTATTGGCAGGGTTTAGCAGCAAAGTCTTCTTTACGTCTGTCTTACTCTCTTGCGTAGCAGAGCTGCCCAGGTCAAAGGAGCTTAAGTCACCATTTGAGCCATCAATGGACTTGTGCTCTAGTGACAATCCTTCAAAGACAACTTCGGCAGACGTGAACGGTTCTTAGGGACGTGTAACTTTGCAAGGGGTGAGTGTCCGCAGCTCCAGGGGCGGTTCAGGTAGAGCATCGGGTGCAATGGCTGGTAGTTTTGGTGCAGACTTCATTATTGTAGATGATACAACGTCAAGTGGCCCCGGAATCGTCAGTAACTCCAGTTGGACTTTGAATTGTGTGATAGATGTCACGGCCTTTTTCTCACCATGACGAAAATCGCTTGTGTCAAGCTGGAAAAGTTTTGGCAACTTGGTGTTCACACGCGCTACTGGTCTTGGAGTGTTCGTCAGTGACTGTTCTTGCTTGAAGAGGGTCATGTTCTCTGGCGATGGTCATGTAGAAGGCAACATCATAGAATCGGGGTTATCCAGCAAGGGACAATGCTCTCGGCTAGTGTTGCTGTCTGCCGCGCAGCCTTCTGTGCGATGCTCCATGCGCTGGTGCTGCAGAGCACAACTGTGCCATTGAAGTGAGTGTCATCGCAGCTCCCATTCGTGATAGATAGGATGTATGAAGGGAAAGCGAGACAGTTGTGTCAAAGAGGGCGAAAAGATTTGTGAGGCTGACGCACCATTTATGCTTGCATTGCTGACTGATGCCCCCGTAGGCATGCCATGCCCTAGCGGCATAGCGAAGACGGTCGATGGCAACTATCCAGTTGTGACATTCCGGCTAGTCAAGAAAGGTTTCAAGAAAATTAATAGTCTCGACCCACAGGAAAACGTCGCCTTGGAAGCCTCGGAACACTGGCACCGTCTAAACAGCTCTTGATGGTGAAGTGGCAGGCGAGGAACCGGAGTTCTACGAAGACATGCGGCAGGGTTTGGGTAATAGCTTTGTGCGCATGCGCGATACCTCCACACTACTTCTGACGGAGCCACCCGAAGATTTCTGGGTGGTGATCGCGGAGTGCGTGGTGACCCTGGTGCTCACGGCGGCTGGGTACGTAGACGAGGACGCGTGATTGGCGTCCCTTGCTGTGAAAAGATACGGCAGCAGTAGTGCGCAACCATTGAGGAAGCCTAGACGCCGCCACAAACGGTAGTGGCTGTGGCGGAAGGTAAACACCTCTGGAGCAGGACTGGACGCCATGCTCAAGTTGCGCTTACCGAGGCTGCACATATGCTGGTGTACTGGACGAGAAGCTAAGACGTTAGACTTTTTGTTCTTCGACTGCGCCTTTCTAATAAAAGCGAGAGACAAAGATAAAAGGCATATAATCCAGGACGGCTGTTTTTAACTGCTCTGCATTCTCTTCTTTTCACTATCCGAGCTGGCGCTGGTGCAGCTTGGACACTAAAACTGAATATAAATATATGTATATATATATATATATATATATATATATATATATATATATATATATATATATATATATATATATATATATATATATATATATATAGAGAGAGAGAGAGAGAGAGAGAGAGAGAGAAAGAAAGAAATTGGCTTGAGCGGACAAACATGCGAAAACTTTTATTGCTCCTACGTTTCGGCCAGGGTCCGGCATTCGTCAGGGACCCCGGCCGAAACGTAGGAGCAATAAAATTTTTCGCACGTTTGTCCGCTCAAGCCAATTTCTATTCATCACTGGATTCACAGAAGACACTCGCTGGATATATATATATATATATATATATATATATATATATATATATATACATCAATGCAATTCAAGAGACAATGAAGAAAAATTAAGTACACAGAATGGTAACTGTACTGTTGTTTTAACTGTATTCTTGCAGTTATGATGCAAACGCTATCGAAATGACAAGAATACTTGTCCGGGACCGACTTGTAAGCTTCAGATGAAGCCCTTCATGTTATATTCGTTGCACTACAGCAGCAGTCGTCCTTGCAACCACTGTGTCGGGTACCGATGTGTGCACAAGCAATGGCGGCCAGCGTGTAACACTCTCTTTCGCCATCTGGCGTTCAATAACACGTGGTATGGTCTCTTCACGAGCCATTAAGTGCTTTATAGTACCTGAGAGTATAAAGTTGTCCAAAACAATATCATCTGCTATATTATAATAAAATTGGGATTTCTGTTTATTTGTTTATTATAACCTTCATGAAAACAAATCAATGGTGAAGCTAAGCATGCTTTTTTTTGCCAGCCAAGGGCTCGTGTGTGTGCGTGCGTGCGTTTGCAGGCACCTGCTCAAGCAGTCCATGCAATGGCTTAAAAGAAAGTCCCAGTTTCACAGCAAGGGCGAAGCATATAATGCGATAGCAAAAAACTACAATGTCGCAAAAGGCCGAAGAAGCAGTTCGGTACTAGCGGTACGTCGCACAAGCGTAAAGGACGCATGAAATGAACAAACACAAGACAAGCGTTAACTATCAACTGTCACAACTCGACACTCGGACCCGGCTGCTCATACACAAAGATGAACGCTGAAAAATACCACACAAATATAAAAAAGGGTAAATGACAGGCCGTCAGGTGAGCCTGAAAAAAAATTGTCCATTTTTTACCCTACACGTGGGAAGGGGTAAAAAAAAAGTCAACGATGGAAAAACAAAGGAAATGAAATGATAACGAAAAAAAGAAAATAAGCAGACACAGAGAAGCACAGGAGTGTCATAGTCGTTTAGGAAAGCCGTTGACCGCTGCAACTTTAGCAATGCTTTTGTGGTTTTCTGCTTGGAAGCTCGAAGCGTAAACTGTTTGGACAGGTTTTAGATTTTCCCAAAATTGAATTTTCAGAAATCGGCTGGTCATAGAGGCGTGCTAGGATTGCCGAGTGTTGTTTTCTCTGGGAGCTGTGGCGTGGTGAACGACAGAGGACGTGTGCATTGGTTTTCCCACCGTTACAGATATCACAGACAGGCCTGTCAGCCATTCTGACTCAGTATGCATAGCTGTTCGTGAATGACACTCTAAGCCATAATCGGCACAAGTATATACAGGATTAACGCGAATTAACAACTCTCATTGTTGGTACGTCTTCCTGTTTGATGGAAGCGCTGTAAGTGCTGACTGTGTGAGCACCTCTTTATTGAACACTGCGACACGCGGAGGGACCACTCTGCACTTCCTGCAGCGTTTATTGCTCGAATAATTGCTTGCCTAGCATTCCACATTGCAAATTGGCAGAGGAATGGGTCACTTTTTTGTGTGCGTCTCAAGAACAGATGGAACAAAACGTAGGAACGTTTCCTTGGAGCACGCCATTCACACCATTTTTCTGGGCGTGCTGAACACGCCGAAGCACCTCTTAGGCCTGCGTACCAACAGCGTTGAATCGTCGGCGTTAGCTACCCTAAGAACGAGTGGCACAAGGCAGAGGTGCTTAACGCGGCACGCTGTGGAGCGAAGGGTCGTAGGTTCGAGTTTGATCGAGCATTTCTGACTTTTAGGGATGAACCTCCTTATAACGGCTCCCGTTCGTCCCTCGTAGCCGTTGGAGTGTGCAACAAGTATAACATTTAGACCTCCAAGGTGGTGGCGGTGAGAGATTTCTTCTGTGCGCTGTTGAACAATAAAAATAGTGCTCAATGTACATGCCAATGGCTGCTAATGGGGAATGAGGGACAGGAGCATTCGGCGTTCAGTTAACGCGCGCGTTGTGATCTCCTTTAAATGTCATTGACATGTACATTGAGCACTATCTGACAGGTAAATGTTGCCACGTTATACTCGCTGGGCGTAACCTTTTTGATTTTAAAAAGGTTTAGCGAGCGTTGGGTCGGAATGTCATCAATACAGTGAACTAGTATATACCATGAACTTGAGGTGGTTAAAGGTGGGAAGTAGGCCTGAGGCGCAAGCCATAAAAGAGTGTGCGTGTTCCACCTCTCGTTAAGTCCTTCGAATGTCCGCTGGATGGCGGGGCTTCCATATGGGGAATATATGATGAAAAGGTGCGAGATGGTGGTACTTGAAGTGTTGAATAGATGGACAAACGGACACACAGACAGATGCATGGATGGACGCTTAAACGGACGCAGGGGCGGATGCACTGACGAACGCAGGGACGGACGCATGAACAGACGCACGAACGGATGGGTGGATGGATGCATGGATGGTCACACAGATGGACGCATGGACGGACGGAAGGAAGAACGAATGGACGGACGAATGCTTCGCCCCACTCTCCATCATTCACTCCGTGGATATGCTGCCATTTTTTTTCTTTGTGGCTTTAATTTGTATATACAAACATACTCAGAACATAATGACAACGATGATGATGACGAGGAAATTCGCTGAGTGTCATGTTATTGTTATTTCATCAAAAACAAATGTTTTATTGGCACGTTACTTGAAAGTGGTAGCATTGTGACAATGTGGTTGAATAAACTTCACTTTTTACACTCCATATATTACTTTGAAGTATGATAATGTTTCTCGTTTTGTTGCGTATACATTTTTGGAATGCTTGGGCTGTAATTCACTAAGACTCTGACAGTGCAAATGGGAAAGGTACAAACACATCAATTACATTTAAAAAAAAGACAAAGCCAGTCTGAAGATATACACATTTTGAGTATTTGCCGTGGGTTTTCCCTTTTCACAGAATGAAAATTTCTCAACTTTGTAGCCTGTGAGAAATATTCGGAGCTGACTGATTCTCCCCAGCAGGCCGGAAAGGCTAACACGCGTTTCCTGCAAAGCATTCAAGGCCAAGTCCTTCGCATATGCCTGGGGTACACTAGAGTGCTCTCATGTTGACACACTCCAAATGCCAAATAATCATACAACCAGAATGCCAATGTACCACCTCTCCCACTTTTTACTGAAAAAGACCGAAAGTAGCGCTTTTTAGAGTTGTTGCGGTTAAACAGCATTCAATCTCTTGAATGTTTTTGTGCGCAACTATACCACTATGTCTGGAGTTCTGCCCTGTGCACTTCCAAGTGCCGGCGATGTCGAAAAAATCCATGCATCTCTACGAACTGAATCGCGACGAATGGGCGAAGCCCTGGGGAGCTAAATCACCCGCCAACTTGCTCATGTAAATGAGTAAGAACGTTTGTGTCCAGTATATAAAATGTTTCACTCATATCTCCTCCGTTGTGTAGAGTTGCGCGTTCTGTTTTGCCTTTATTAGTGTTTTCTGGTCCGTCAAACTTAGAATAAAAAGTTCTTCGATGGCTTCAAGCCTGAGGTTGTGAAAACGGGTTTCTGCATGTTTTCTTTATGTTTTTGTCTATGATTCACATGGGAAGAGCACACCAAGACTGCGACGCAAAATACACACACACAGGTATATATATATATATATATATATATATATATATATATATATATATATATATATATATATATATATATATATATATATATATATATATACATATATATATATATATATATATATATATATATATATATGACGCTATGATGAATCGAAAACGTGGCCTGGCTCATACGCCATGTTTATTCTAATCTCACTTGTTCCTTCTCGGCTTCTACCAATCATCGCTTCATACGTCACACGATTTCCCCTCCCCCCGAAAGAAGGCATGGATTACGAACAAGGAAAAGTACACAAGGAGAGGTTGAGAAGTCACAATTGTCAAAATGCACAATTAGTTTCATAGCCCCGTGGTGTTCTGTAAACTCGCAAAACTTCAGGAAAGAGTGCAGCAGTCCGGTTAACGCAGGAGTTCTGGTGGGCGAGGCTGATGGTTGCGTCCTGGATAACACAAGAATGCTTTGGACGTGGAGATAGCGGAAATCGCAGCCGGCATTCTTGTGAAGAACAAACGAGGTTCAAACACCTTGCAGAATGGACAGTTCAGATATCGTAGGCATCGAATTCTTCGTCGTGGCACAGGTCGTGCAGGCAGCTTGCGTGCGCGTTGATCGAGGTTGATTGGGCGCTGCCTGTGTTTCTGCCGAGTACAAGGGGTGCTTTTGTGACTTTTGCAAATTTTTCTATGGCGATGTCGCAGATGGTTTGATGAAAGGCACATTCTTGATCTTTAGTGGAGAATGTATCCACCACGATGGGCCTTTTTGCAATGTTCTTCAAGCCTTAAGAGTGCACTCGATGAAGTTTTGTTTCGCCGTTGACAATGTTGACGTATGCGTTGACGTTGTAATTTCTTCGTCTCGTCAACTTGCTTGTGGTGTGACATTGATCGTGTTGTGCCAGAATTCTTAGCGATTCCTCCACAGGCTTCTACGACGCCAACCAATGCAACTGTTTCCGGCGCAAGATAATGTGGCGGGTTTGATGCACTTGAATCTTCTGTATTTATAAACCGTTCATTGTTGGTCGTTGCCTAAAGTGTACTTATGTCATCAGAAGTCGCACCTGCGGTTTTGTTTTCATTATATGCAGTGAGGTTGTATACTGGATTCACGTCGCTTCGATCTTGTGATTGATGAACACTCGACGCTTCTGCAGAACAATTTTCTTCACAAGATGCTGATTGTGAATGCTTCTGTCTCTGTGGAACTGCTGAACTGAATACTTTGAACAAATGAGATTCCTGTGAACATTCGTTGTCTGGGTTGGTTTCGTGCGGATTTACTAACTCGTCATGCGTAAATGCTGTCACGCGTCCGAAGCCGTGTGGGCCATGTGTGCGACACGAAGCATCAAGTGATTCGAGTTCTTCAGTAATACCTGAAGTACTATGGTGCCGTAAATATATTGGAAATGCCGATTCATTTGCCCGTGAAAAATCTAACCGTAAGTCCGGTCTTTTGGCAAAATGGTCTACACTTCTATTGGCATATGGTGGCATTACCTTCTCTGCTGTGACGTGCAAGTCTCTAGTTGGTGTTGTAATGCGTGAAGTGTATTTGGACGAGTCATACAATGGTACAATGGCACAATGGTGGAATATTTACTCTGAAGTCTTGTTTGGGAAATGCGCTTACTGCGGGAAGTCTTCGCGTAACTGTGATGATTGAGTTGAAGAGACTTCAGCTGATGAGGTAAGTACAGGTCTTCATCGTATTCTTTGAAATGGGTGATCATTTCTTCTTTGATCTTTTTCCAAGACTGATCGTTCTCGAAGATGTGGGTGAGGTAAAATTTGAATGCCTCACCTGAGATGTAGTCAGTGAAGTTGATGATCATCTCCCGTTCCGACCATGATGCAGCGGTGGCATGGAGCTCGAACAGGTTGAACCAGTCCTGTACGGGTCCGTCGTCCACTGATCCGGTGTACTTAGGGATGTCAAGGTCTTCTGATGCTGCTGTCATGATGCTTGGTGGTCTTGGTGGTCCGCGTTCGGTCACTGCGTCTCGCTGAGGTCTTCGATGATGATGGCCGGGCGATGAAGTGGTTGCGAGGTCTTCATCCTGCCGACTTGTGTGGCGCTATGATGAATCGGAGACGTGGCCTAGCTCATACGCCATGTTTATTCTAATCTCACTTCTTCCTTCTCGGCTTCTACCAATCATCGCTTCATACGTCACACACACACACACACACACACACATATATATATATATATAAATATATATATATATATTTATATATATATATATATATATATATATATATATAAATATGTATATAATATATATCTTGCAACGAATATTGTATTTGAAATCACATGTGCTACATGTATACACTAACATTAGATCATTAAAACGTGGAAATTATTATGTAAGCATCATGTGTGTGTCTCTTTTGTGTATTTGTCGAATGATGAACCCCAACCAACTATTCCGGCAACGTGCCTTAGTATATGCATCTTTTTGTGGAGGGTTGAGTCACCAGGTACGTCAACCGTGCGTTAATGTTTCGTTTCTTGACTAGGCCGGAGTTAAACGAGGGCTCGCTCATCGCCTTTTGTATTTCTTGGATGTCATTGCAGTGTTTTTGGCAGGATAGCCCGAAATATTTTTTCCTTTTTTGGTGGGAGGTAGTAGCGGTTAAACCACATCTCAGGTATGTTTTGCGTAGGGTTTGTATGTGTGCGTATATATTACGGTAGCAAAATTGAGAACTTTCAGAGAGAGGAATGATACTGTTTGTACTATTTCAATGGCTGTAGTAACTTTGATATAAATGAGAAGAAAGTAAAGTGCGTCGGTAGGAACCGAGCCAGCAGCTTGTTGTATATGTTGCAGGACCTGTCCCTGCCCACAGCAAGAAAAACAAGGCATATAAATGTGCATGCACGAAAAGTTCTCCCCAGGCACCTTTTGTTGAGCGGCAATCACTTCTTGTGCCTATCTCTACCAGGGTCGAGGTAGCTTTCTTTACGAGAAGTCGAACTGGAAGAGAAGCATGTCTTTCGGGTGCGATCACCGACCGGGCGTCGAACCCAACCATTATTGTATCCGTGACTGGGATGTTTGAATGGCCTCTTGTGAGGAAGGTGATTTGCGCTCAAGCTGCGCACTCGCCTTTTCCATTCCCAGCGACGCAAGAGTCAGCACGCATCAAGAAAATCGGCGGTCATCTTCAGTAGCCTCTTCGGTGTCCCCTATTCGATGCCTCTCTTTGCACATTTGCTCACTGTCCACGTAAACGCACTCTATATCGCTCAATCACTTGGGCTTTCAAGCAAAGTCTCCTCCTACTATTCTGCATTTTTTTATAGGAGGATTCAGATTTCCAGCTGATTTTAGATAGCACTGCCACTGATGGACCGCAATTTCCGCTTGTGTATGCCAGGTGGGGATGTTTTTTTTATCTATCTTCTCTTGATTCGCGAAGTTTTTTCTTGTACTGAATTCTATGATGACGTTCTTGATGCGTGCGCAACTGCTAAAGATCTTGCCATTTCGATGAAAATAGCAAATGAAGCTACTTTTATTCTGCTATAATCTTAGTATTTTGGTGGTCCCCTAACGTCCCCTGAAGAACCTCTAGAAATGAAAAACACGGTCGCGTCATGCTCTTCTTTTGTTTCCAAACTTTTCGGCACAATTCGTGATGCTAGAAGTTCATGCATGTCATGTCTTCAGGCTAGGAACTCTCGATTGGTCCATGTGCCTAGGATATCAGTAGTGAAATGCGCCCAGCCTAATTTTCTATGCGGTCGCACGCCTGTTTTGCCTTGTCTCGTATTACCATAGTGTGCAATAAACTAATTTTTCTTTTTTTTTTTGCTTTGGACTTCTCAAAAGAACATATTAGCGTCTAGCCGAAAGGCGCTAAATCTCCGTAGTCTCACGTGTAACGCTGAAATTGGCACCACGTTTTGTGAATAAATAACTGTCCTGGAGAAGACGACGCTTGTAGCGAGGGCAGTGTAGGTGTCGTGCCGCCTTTATACTAAGTATGATTCAAGCGTTTACATGCGAGGAGGGCCTGTTTTACGTGCCCGAATCATAACGCGAACAAGTAATAGTTTCCACAATTACGAGGAACATGAGTTCATTCTACGATGGCGTAGGTGATGTGGCCATAGAGTGAGACAAATTCCTTAAGATTTGGGTGTACACAAAGATGAGATTAATAGAGACGTCTCAAAGTACAGTCATGTTGGCATTCTAACAGCAGTAAGTTACGCTAAATGCTCTTAAGTAACATTATCAGCCCCAGCACGCTCCTAATGTACGCGCACGGGGAAGGAACTGCCAAAACTTTATAGCAATTGCACGCACTGATAGAAGTGGGAAACGATTGCAGTCATGACAGATTTGGAAGCGGCGTGCTGAAGGAAGTTCATGAAAGGACGTCTACCACGCACAATGGTCAGGCTACTAGGCAAAGTACTGCGCGAATCTCACAGCATTACTCGGTGTCTGGGTCACTTGGGAGTCCCCGGGAACGAACGGACGAAAGCAGCAGCACGCGCAGTGGAGGCCGCGGTGTCCTAAGCGATTCCAGTTGACCTCCTCTAAGCAGCGTAACCGACCTCTGGCCTGGTCCTCTCTTGTGGGAGAAATATAGTTTCGATTATCATCATCACAAAATATGCAACCAACAATTTATATATGTAATATATATTGCATTATACGAGAC
Source organism: Rhipicephalus microplus (assembly GCF_043290135.1). Taxonomy (NCBI): domain Eukaryota; kingdom Metazoa; phylum Arthropoda; class Arachnida; order Ixodida; family Ixodidae; genus Rhipicephalus; species Rhipicephalus microplus. The sequence goes on from NC_134703.1 coordinate 81,728,546, forward strand.
ATGTCAGGAGGAGTGTCCCCATAATATATTTCGCAGTATAAAGCAAGCAGATAAATAATTTTTTAGAACTGCGTTGGCACGACGCCAACGCACTTGTACAGGCATGATTAGTGTCGCCGTGTAAGTGTTCTCTGTCGTTGTACACTTTTGACTTTATCAAACAAGGCTAGGTATACAGTCTATCATTGTCTATACATCACCTTTACCTTGCAATATCGTTTGCTTCCGGATAAGAATTTTTTTCAGTAAGCGCAGGCGAGCAGTACAGTCCTCAAGCTATTATCTCTAACTCACTCGATCATTTTGCTCCTACCTATAGGCAAATTTCTATGATAGACACACTGATGCTCACTGTATCACCACAGTTAGCGCATTCAGAGGAAGAAATAGAATGAAGTCAGAGGCTAGTAACTTCTGCAGAGAACAGAAGAAGCCAGCAGCCAAAATGATATCTGCTCTCATGTTGTTGGTACGTGTCTCTTGAACTTTTTAGGCGCTGTTTAACGTCGCCATTTCACAGGATATGACATTGATTGGTTCTATCTTGATGACCAGGTAATATAATTGGTTCTTATGGCAAGCTCTCTAAGGTTTAAATGCGCCAACAAAACTTGCTTGGCTCCAGTTGCTGGAGCATAGCAATCCTGAGACAATGAACCAGTCTTGACCTATTTCCCCCACGACTGATTCTGCCTGCCCTAGCTACATCAGTAGGAAGCGAGATACGCCTAGCCACACAAATACTATACAAAACGACGCGATAATACGCAAGATCCTTTTTCTTCTTATAGCGTCGCTCTTATCAGCCTTTATGATACCGAAGTCCCGCTAGTGGGGAGCAATATCGTCGTGAGGGTTTCTGCGCTTGCAGCTCCAGCATCTCATTGACGTGCCTCTCATACGGCTTGTACAATGGTTCTTGCACCACACTTATGTCGTCTTTCCGAAGACGACATAGGCGTTATGGACAAAAGACGGACAGTGCAGCTTATTAGTGTAGAAAGCCTCAGACAGAGTGATATAGAAAGTCAAGTGTACAGAGGACATTCCTTCTAAGTGCCGCTGTGAAGCATCAATACTGAGTGGCTTAAGCGTCGGGAAAAAACTTCCCTCTTAAGAAAATATTCTGGTGCTGAGCACTTTCGCAACCAACTCCTATTTGTTAACATTGTGCTCGTTCAAAAATACTGTTCTAAAAGAGAGTACAGAACTGCATATGCGAGAGTTGCCTATTCTGTTACTCTACTTTCAAGAGAAAAGCTTAAGTTGGACAAAAAAAGGAAAGACGACTGATCACAAAAGTCAATCATGCGTTGTTTTGTTATACCATATTATTATCACAGCAAGATTTCTGACACTGCTGGCGTTCACACACATTTTCTGTCATGATGCTGTAGCGGGTAAGCTAGCACGGGAAGACTTAAGCACTTTAGGTTGCCTCTTTTCTCAACTGGAGCAGCTGCTTTTAGGTTAGTTGGTGTTTGCTGATAACCATGCAGAAGGAGGACACAAGCAAGAACACAGAGAAATAACACGAAGGCGGGCCATATGTTTTTAGTTGTGTCTTTGCACTTAGCCATGACAATCAGTGTCTTAAAGGGGTTCCGAAAATTTCAAGAAGGCTATGATTAAAAAGCCCTAGCGTTCTCGGCACAACTGACCTTCCGTTAGCCACGCAGAGAGCCAGCGCCGCCATCGGTGCTCTATCCTCCGCTTAATAAACTTACCCATTATCATGATTATCTTGACAACAGCTAAATTCACCTTTAGTATCTGTGTTAGTTTTTCACGAAGGCAATTTTGTTGTTGGTTCTTTTGTGAACACACCCAGTATCGCGATATAACCATATACAGCTACAGCAGCTTTCAGTTTCAGTTTTTCCAGCTCGAAGCTGTGCTGTCGACAAGTGCATGCAATTTTTACATGTGCGAATGAAGCATAAATGAAAGAATTACTACCCAACTACACCGTACAAATGGTTAAGCAATGAAAGCTGGAACATTTGTGGTCCAGGTGTTGATCCGTGGTTCCAACCCTACGTAGCACCGAAGCCTTTCACAATTTTGGCTACATTTATGTGCTCCTTAATGCCGTGAAACCCACGTTTGGCTTAGGTATACAACAGTGTTTATTTGAAACGCCAAACATTGTGCTCGCATGATCGCCGTCATAGAATACTATATTGAGCTGTTAAATGCGTTTCCAAAGCGTTAATAATAGTGGTTGTTCTCGAACCACAGGTGGTCCAAGACGTCGCAGCCGAAGCCAATGTGCGACTGCAGAAACTCCCGCGGAAAGCTACACTCCGGCATTCATCACGTTGATGCCGCAACGACTTCGCAAACGTTTAGAATCGCGAGTGAACTCGGTGGCTTGGTTTGCAGGAACCACCCGTCACCGGGGCCTGCGTGGCGCTTGGTCATTTAGCACGGCTTGGAAAGCTGCCGGATCATCATTACGCAGTTGCTGCTGGCACTTGGCCTCCCGGGCCTGTTTTTGTGCCCAGACTGCGCCATCGACTGGGTGAATACGAGCTCTCTCACACTTCCGCTTTCGGTGCTCTTCTAGAGTTGTCCATGGCAGGCCCATATGAAACGTTTCAGAAGAACCTGATCCGCACGTTCTCAGCGCCACAGCTACAACAAGATGAACGACGTCACTCACAAAGCATCCAATAATGCACGCGCCTGTGTACGACGCTGAAAACGACGTAACTGATATTAACGCCAATGAAAACCGGTCATGACACCTATGCCGGAAGGATTTTAGTTTATCGTAGCCATATACAGCTTCAAGGTAAAGAGGTGTGCGCAAATTAAAGACAAGGACACAGAAAATATATAACAGGGACAAACGCAAACTTTCAACTGAATTTTATTGTTCATCAACCTTCAAATATGTACTTACGAAACTACATAGTCACATGTGCATGATCATATGGCCAAGAACCAAGCAGCTCACAAAAGGCCACGTGGAAACTTACACTCACTGTCAAATAAGTAAATTGAGGTGTTGCTGACACAAGCATTGCCTCTTGCAGAAATATAGAAGGCCCGCAACAGTTCGGTTGGTGTGGTAGAACTGTTCCTACTGAAAGTCTTAATCTCACATAAAATTGGTGAGGACCTGCAATCTTGGCAATGTGCAGTCAAATGCGCATTCCCGTTATTTCTAAATGAAAGCTCATGTTTTCTCTGACAATCGTTCACTGAACGCCCCGTTTGGCCTACATAAGAATTCCCACAAGACAGCGGTATTTCATAGACGACGCTTGTCGCATATTGAAATACGCAAAAACGTGCCTTTTTCCGCAAACGCTGGATTTCCTCTCATCAGAGGACATTCTGGGACAAATCCCAGCCAGCTTACGCCGAGTGTTACTTGGAGTCTTATTCTTTATCAATATATATGAAGCACACATTCCCACTGTATTGACTTCATAAGTGGGGCCAAAAGTATTGTAAATAAATGAATAAATGATGCGCGCGTACAGTTACTTTTCCCAGGTCCAGAACAAGACGATCATAAGCTCGTGCTGTCACTTAATAAAGAAGCCTTCCTCGCAATTTTAGCTCTTCCAATCTGCATCATGCTGAACGCCGTTCGGGAAACATTCTGGAACTTTCCATAAAAGATCTCTTCTTTCGAGTCTCAGGAGTCCGTTGTTTGTTTAGTAGAACGTTCTGAGAGTTTCATATTATCTCTGCGTGTACACGCACGCGTTCGTTCTGCAACAGAACAGCTTTGACATACAGGACCGAGATCTCTGTCGTAGTGGTAACTTTTTTTTTATTATTCTTTTTGCACTGGCTGGTATCCTACCATTTTTTCGAGTTTTCACCACACCGTCCAACTAGGTTAAGTTCGTAAGCACCCCAACATGCTGCTTGTTCGTTGGCTTCGTGAAATCTAAGGTCAACGTACGACACAGTCCCAAGGATAGTCTGCTTCGGCATCCCACCCCCCCACCCTCCATGTGAAGTACTTGCTTCCAAGCTCAGAATCACGTATTGGTGTAAATGTCTCAGTGAACTAGCAAGGCAGCGCTTTCTGTTCAACGACAACTCCTTGAAAAACATCGTCTGAGCCATTCACTTTTTTATCTTTCTTGCGATTCGGTAACACTAATTCCTACCTTTGCAAAGTATGTATGCTGCAGATCCTTTATACCTCTCTCATTCTTTCTCTGTCACTCCCCGTGGTAAAACAGTAGTTAAGTCGCTTGGCTGCTTACTCGAAAGTCGCGGGGGCAATCCCGACAGCTGCGGTCACATTTTGGTAGAGGCGAAATAGTAGAGGACCATGTATTGTGCGATATCGGCGCCTGTTATAGAACATGAAGGTGGTCTAAATTCGAAGAGCCATTCACTACGGTGTCCCTCACAATCATATTTTGTGCTGTTGGGGTGTAAAAAAAAACACTGCGCTTCCCACTCTCTGAGCCACTTTGGTAGGCGATCTTCGCCGAAGCCCACTTAGCCGAGTGTCTGGGTCTCTCTCATTAGATTACACGCAACTTTAGTGATTGCGCAAGTGACGCCTGTCTGCGCATGCACGAGCATCTTTTTAAGCGGCGTGATGGCGTGAGACCACGGTTTGTTCAATATCAGTAGTATGCTTACATTAAGTACGCCACGGTTGTACATTGATTACGATGATCGTCTGCTGATCATAAATATGCTAATTTATTTCAAGCAGCACCAGTCGCGTATTCTTTTAGGCGAAATGCTAGACGACCTCGTGCTGTGCCATGCAAGTGCATCTTAAAAGGGCACCATTACGGTCCTAATTTCTAGAGAAATACACTTCAGCACGCCTTATAGCGATGTCACTGTTTTGGCACTTGAAACCTCAGCGAATCTGAATATTTTGCTCAAGGTAATCTTTCTCAGACACAGCTAAACAAACTAACAGACATTTAAGAAGTGTCAGTTGTTGTTAATAGGTTGTCTATCGAAAAAATGAGCCAATAAAAATTTTTTTTTCTTTCTTGCATAGAGTTTTTTTAATGAAATAAAGTCTTCTTAAGGTAATTACGCTCTCTGTTTACAACATATTGTAAAAAGACAAATTTACAAAACAATATTTCCCAAGACAATAAGCTCTGCCCAGTCAGTTAACATGCTTTTTTTTCAATAAACAAAAATTGTGCATTTCCCAGAACAGCCCACTTTACGTTGAAGTTTAGAAAACTGGTGATTCTCTGAAAAATATTTCGTTCTTTAGTTATGGCTTGGTAAGTTCTCAGCGTCTTCTTTTTGTTGCGTACGCTGACGTGAGCATGATCAATAGACCCATTCACCTTTTCATTTCAAAAACTGAAGCATTTCCAAGCAAACCGAAGGAACTCTGCCCGTTCCTATCTACGTTCCTATATACGTACACAAATGAATGAGATATTCTTTTCTCGAGCCCATATATCCACATTATAAAGACTATTTTATATATACGTACTTGAATGGGCAAGATAATTTTTGTCCAGCACATATACCTGATTATTATAGACAATTTTATTGAGGGGTTTATACTGAATAGTAGCTTTGCAGTTGTATATCTTTAACAACAAAACGAAGAGTGCTACAGTAGACATATGCACATCAGAACAGCTAGATTGGCTTATTCGGCATTCCGGAACCTTAATTACACATGTCGCGAGATATGAAAATAAGAAAACATTTGTTTAGCAGCCCAAAGCGGCGGCCGCCATGTGTTACGTACAGTAGTCAATACTTCGCATTCCCATTTCTTGATAAGACAATTGGTAAGACAGCGACTCTAAACATAGTTGTGACAGCATTCAAGTGATAACGCAAAAGCGATGGCACAATTTTTCAACTTCTTTTTTTATTTTTGATGTTTATAGCGCCGAAACCGCCATATGAGAATAATATTCATACTAGGTGGGTTTCCTCAACTCGCACCCAAGCCCAAGTTCACGGGCCACTATCATTCGCTTCCATCGATATACAGCCGCCAGGACCTATATTCAATCTCTTCAACTTAGAGTGAGTAGCCGGGTTCAATACCTTCTAGATTGCTCCGCCATGGGGGTCTAGTGGCTAAGGTACTTGGCTGCAGACCCGCAGGTCACTGTATAGAATCCCGGCTGTGGCGGCTGCATTTTCGATGGAGGCGAAAATGCTGTAGGCCCGTGTGCTCAGAATTGGGCATACGTTAAAGAACCCCAGGTGGTCGAAATTTCCGGAGCCCTCCACTGCAGCGTCGCTCATAATTGTATGGTGGTTGTGGGACATTGAACCCCCACATATTCATCAATACCTTCTAGATCACCGCGCCGGATAAGGCACAATCCCGTGAAGACGATTGCATGACGTTGATATAACATTTTGATGCGCTTGTGAGTAAGAACCCCACCCAACGTACCTGCCATAAAAAAAAACACAATATGCCAGACCAGCCAGCCTGCTATGGTATTTCTTTCTCGCACCCTGCATTACCATTCACATGTCGGGCCACACATTCACGAGTCCTCGTGTCGTTTTCGACGGCTCCTAGTGTACGCGCTAAAAGCATGCCGGCCGGGTTAAGTGTTCAAGGGGTGGTAAAGTGCGCGGCGCATGGATCGAAACAGGCGTCAGGAGAGAAATGCTCTCGCATCGCGGTGCACGCACTTCTGACGGCACGTACACCCTTCGTTAGCCGAGCAAGCATCTCGGCTCGTAAAGCTGTGTTTGCGCCAAGGCGTCTGCAAGAAGCAAGTGGCCGAGTAGAAGGAGAAAATAGGCGACGAAAGAAGCGCGTTCGCGAGCACTTAACACGGCGAACAGTTTACCGTGTACGACCGCTTTTCGGTCTTTGCGCCCAAGGTTTGGTCGATGCGGCGCTGGTTCAAGCGCAGGCCCGGTCGGAGTTCGCAAGCTTGGGGATGATAATGTTGTTCTCGAAGAAAGTTATTTTTATCTATCAGTGGTAGAAAACTTAAACTGGGACGAACGTAGTAATGATCGTGTGGAGCTTTCCACTCGGAGCAGCTGTTTTCTTTGAGATATTTTTCGCGTAGTTAGAAATGGACAGCCGATTTTCAAATATCTCCTGGTTGCTGTTGATTCAGCGCTGAAGCAGTACAAACAAACAGGCCGTTCCATACCAAAATTTAACCATTCTTACTGTACTTGAACCAGCTTCGGAATTGCTTGCACGCGGCGAATGCTGTTGGCAATTTTGAAAAGCCGCTTGTGTTCTCCTACAATACCTTTTGTTCGGTGATGAGCGGGATGTATCTGAATTCGTTTACCTTTCGCTGAAGGATGATCTGCCCAGACAAGCTTCTGGGCTCTCATCGAATGGTTCTGCCTTGAAGAGAAATGTACAACATTGAACATTTCAATAAGCAGTGACAGGTATATGTATCGTGGCAGTGTGTCAGGCTGCAAAATTTATTGGTTCCAAAGGCGGCACGTGTCTGCTAAGAACCTTGGTAGTTTTGAAAAAAAAGCCGTGGTAAAGCATAGTAACAACGCTTGATGGGATATATTCTAACTTTATATATATATTTCTACATCCACGTAATAAAAGAGGGAGTGATTCAAGATGTCTCTTATGTTTCACAATAATGTGTAAGAGTCCCTGTTACCAACCAGGCTATTTGGACAGAGGAATCACGTATTGCAGATGCAGAGCTGCAAGAAATTTTGCTTTACTCTTCCTTACTTCGAGGAAGAAAGGTACATTGCAAAACAATTTGTGGTACTTAGAAACTTGAGAGACTTTATTAGCATTCTCTGCAAACTCACACTAAATTACAGTTTTCGACCACAACCTATGTATCTCAAGAAAACATAAAATACCCTTATCTGAACTGATTGAACACATACTGTCAGTTGAACATTCTTTTATACAGTTTGTTTTGAACAAAAAAATTACCTCACCTGCTCACTCCTGTGTCCTTGCTAGAAACATTTCTCTTCCCTAATTCGATACTATGGATGCCATATGACTCTGATAGCGTGCGTGCTCTTCAATACCTAGAACTATCGGGTGCCGGTCGGTAATGCAAGGAAAGGCACGCGAGATAGATTAAAATGATGGTGTCTGTCATAAAATTCACCCAAATACGCCTGCTTTTTTTTTTAAGGGCAGGTGGAGAGGGCACCATTGTGGCAAATGCTGCAGTCTACAACGCCCGTGCTGTGCATGAATACGCGCAACAAGTGAACAAAGATTTCTTCTTGATGTAGTAAAGTGACGCATAAATTCACAAAGCTATAACTGTGACGTCATTCAGTCTCATGACATGATGTAGCTAACACCAGAAATCTAGGTGGCATCTATCACCTTCGCCAATCTTTCTGGGTATGATGAACGGGTTGGGACCCAGATAGTCAGCATACCAATTACATTGCTTCAAAGACAAGTTCATGCTAAAAACTGCTGTACTGAGGCGTAATGCCATTTTCTGAAGTAGGGGCAAGTCCTTTCATGCTTTTATTTTGAAGCCGCGAGTATCGGCATGCTTTGTTTCGCAATGTAGCAAGCTACAGAAATTTTGTTATGGTTATCATTTTCTCATCATGATTTGCCCTTTTTTTGTGCAATGTTTACATTCTTACATTTGCCTTCGCAGTGCACTCAACAAGTTAATTTTCTAGCTATGCCTAGACCGTTATTTCTTTTGAGTGGTATATTATTCACTTAGCCTTTTATTGCTTTTCTCTTTTTGAATGCCATTGGGGATTGCGTCATTGTAATATTTTGTTCTATATTTCTCCTCAAAAACCAATTATTTATGCGTTAACTGTTATTCGCCCCTTTTTTGCTGTATGTTTTATTGCTAATACAATTTGAAACAAATTTTAGTTAATTACCAAAAATTACCAGCACCGTAAACAAGCACCTTGCGTAACCACATTAACGGGCCCATTTCATCAGGAAAGCAGATAAATCGACCTAATAAGCACACGGGCGGTGCTAAAACAGCGCCTTCGACATCAAGGCTATCAGTGCGGGAAACTTTTCGCGAAAATTTCGGCATCCGCGAAGACGAGACGTGTGAGCGAGAAGTGTCGAAATGCACCAGACACGCGGAGGCCCATTGCATGCCGCGTGCCGTCAAAGCAGTCAGAGCCATTATCGAGATTACTGCCGTGTGTCCCCAATTAGAAACTCGTTCTTAAAGTAAGCGTGGCTTTGGAAAGCGAGCGCCTGTACTGTTTACTCTAATTTGCTCCCCGTCTCAGCTGCTCCCCTTCACATTCAGCGAGCACACCACGTTTCGGCGCCCTTCGTGGAGACGTATACTGCATGCGTCTAAAGGCGAAGCTTAGATCCTTGGTGTCTCCCTTAAGCGACAGGATCTTCGCCTTGGTGACGTCCTTGGTATCACCCGTCAGCCGGCTTTCAACACAGAACTCAGTAGATCTCACTCAATAGTTATGCATTTTTTTCGATATTTTTTGCGTAAAGTTAGCCTCAAGTTTTCCCCTCTGGCAGTTTTTTTTTTTTTTTAGCTGAGAAGACTTTATTTAGCAGCGATGTGTGCTACTCCAGTTTCTAGCACATAACGTTCAGCGATACATCTTGATGTATCGAAAACCACCACGCCTGCGCGTAACGTGTGACACAGTCACAGCGAAAGCTTGAAGAGCGGCCTTTCGGAGCATTGTTTAAACACTTTGGGTAGCTGCTGCAAGCACACTTGTAGGGTACCTACTACTCAATAAATCATTATTATTCTTTTGTGTAGGGAGGCATTCACTGTGCTATCCTTCGTCAATAATCGGAGAAGCGTGACACACTACACACTTGGAAGAAATTTAAGGCAGTTTTGATGCTTTGGCAGACGACGATGAAGAATTATGCCTAGCACTATTGTAATGGGGTTGGATTATTCGACGACTCACTCGATACGCAAATCACCTTGTGTGACGCCTGGTTGTTCCTTTGCTGTTCTAAAACGCTTTGTTACTCACATTATTGCAATGGAACTGCCCAGGGTCAGTTTAAAGTGATGTTCCAAGCACTGGCGTAGCTCAGTATGTTTTCTTAGAGGTAGAATACTGAGCTGGCATGCAGGGGACCCTAGTTGGAATACCATTGTGACCTTGATGTTTTTTATTGAGGTATTTGTTTCTTCTTTCACGTGATAGGGGTTACGAACACCGGCGGCTGACAACTACGATGAAATCGAACCTTGTTGTGGTCTCATAACAGCTTTCGCAGTAAAATACATTGTTCTGAATGTTTGGAACTTGTATTGCCATGGCAGCCAGAACAGCATTGTAATCATGCTTACCCCCTAATGAATGACCCGTAAGGAGAAATCGTGCATTGTGAATTGCGAGGTGTGTGCGGTGAAAGCATTTTTCTATAAGACTGATTGCGCTAAGGCGCGTTGGCACATGCGCCCCCATGCCACCAAGTGATTGTTCAGAGAGTGCGGAAGGACAGAGGCCACAGGAATGGTAGTGCTACTTTTGTCATGCGACGCTGTGCCATCGCGTCATTATGGAGAGAATGTGAAATGGAGAAGTCCCAGTTGGCATTGTTCCAGAGCACGAACGGATGAATGGGCGGATGCCGCGACTGTGAACTATTGAAGGCTTTAGTCTTGATAAACTTTAGGACAGCAAGCACAGAAGCCGTTAAGCAGTAAAAATTAAACGAATTGTTTGGTTCTAAAGAATTTTAGTTCAATACTTACGTTTGAAAAATTGTGCAAATCTTGTCTTGAACGTATGCTCATAACGAAAGAAACCCCTCACGCGATAATTGAATAAATTGAGTCCTGCTCCACCAAATCATAAATCTGTTAACTGGTGTGCGCATTGGTGTACTCACTCATGATAAAGTCCACGACAGTAATGAATAATCTGGGAAAGACGTGATTCACAAAAAAAGTAATCGACGTCTCCGATTGTTTAGCATCATTAGTTGTCGGAGTGAGAGGACTAAGCACACACGACGTGACCAGTGGGACTAGCCTGACCGCGAACCGTGTGAATCTAACCAGTTCCAGCTGGTACTACAAATAACGATTATGAAGAGCCTCCGCCAAAGTGACGGTGCGAGCGAAAGCAGAACTCAGAGGTCCATGTACGTGAGCAATTACGTTATCGACATATTGTTTATTATACAGATCTTGAATGTTGTGCTCGTGTTCAAGCGACCTAAAGTACTAGTCACTGGTGCCTCTTCCAGTGGTCATTTTACGGTCAAACTAGAGCAAGCTGCACAAAAGTCAACATGGCTGCCCTCTTCCGTAATGGCTCGGCTGGCAGGAACCGCAAATTGCACCTTAAAACACGGAAACTGCTCCCCCCCCCCCCTCCGCTCTACACACAGCACGTTCCATCCTAAACGGATATTAGCGTGACAAAAACAAGGACGGGAAAGAGAAAACAAACTACAGCGCTGCCTCGCAACTAAAGTTTATTCCAAAGAAGCGGATTATACACCATCTTAAACAAGCACAGCAAAGAGAGGAAAATAACCATGGCACAAGCTCATAGTGACAAAGCCTTACAAAACGCAATGTGGCTGATTAAACGTGCAAGCTATCTGTGAGATATGAAACTTCTGCACATGATGGTGTTAGGGAAGGCTGGCTGGTGCAGTTATCACCTTCTAGTGACATAAAACGCTTCCGTGATTTCTCGGGAACATTGGTCTCTGTGGCAATGTACAATTTATGTCTTATAAAAACATGGATTACACTCATTTCTGAGACAGTTAATGGCGAAATGAGAACCTATGCTATTTAATTTATTACAATACGCGCATGCTCCTGGATTCTTATATTGACGCATAGACTAGTTTTGCCAATGTTATTAACCTTGTTGCAAGAACATAGTATATTGTTTGATTGATTGATATGTGGGGTTTAACGTCCCAAAACCACTATATGATTATGAGAGACGCCGTAGAGGAAGGCTCCGGAAATTTAGACCACCTGGGGTTCTTTAACGTGCACCCAAATCTGAGCACACGGGCCTACAACATTCCGCCTCCATCGGAAATGCAGCCGCCGCAGCCGGGATTTGAACCCGCGACCTGCGGGTCAGCAGCCGAGTACCTTAGCCACTAGACCACCGCGGCGCGGCCGTAGTATATTGTTTATTGTTTACAGCATTGGTTCGACACTCAATGAATGTACTCTTTTACGTTTGACTGCGCATTTGTTTCCTTGTGTCATATTTTCTTCATCGCCCCGCCGCGGTGGTCTAGTGCCTAAGGTACTCGGCTGCTGACCCGCAAGGCGCGGGTTCGAATCCCGGCTGTGGCGGCTGCATTTGCGATGGAGGCGGAAATGTTGTAGGCCCGTGTGCTCAGATTTGGGTGCACGTTAAAAAACCCCAGGTGGTCTAAATTTCCGGAGCCCTCCACTACGGCGTCTCTCATAATCATATAGTAGTTTTGGGACGTTAAACCCCACATATCAATCAATCAATCAATTTTCTTCATTTAATTCCCTTTGCACAGCTGAACGAACTTGCCGGAATTCGTGGACAACACTGTAAACACCAGCAACATTGTATCTACTGCCCACATTTTTAAACGCTTGTGACAACCTATGCACATAAGGAATCATGGCTATATTATTTCTATTGTAGCATAATGATTAACTTCTGTTTCCTTCTACCCATCCTCTACTTTCTTTGCCACTTTTTTGCACGCCCTCATGATGACCCATTGAGAGTATGCTCCTTCCTTAAGTCGTGAAACCTGCTTTGTGAAGCTCTGTTGCATTTTGAGGTGACAGGTTTCGAACAAAGAAGACTGAAAGCATCCAACACTAATACCACTTTTTACAATTTTTGAGTGATCAGATGAAAAAGCAAGCAACGGCTTATCAGTTCTAGGACAATACTCCCAACAACGGTGATTTTCCACTGCAAAAAGGATCTTAAATCTAAAATTTCCATTCGTTTTGAACGGGCAATTCACACATGAAACTAAGCCTATTACTACATTTCCCAGACACTTTAAGAACATCAATTAGTCTTTTTTGTAAGTCAGAAGTGTTGACAATGACTAAAAAGTCATCTAAATAACACACAACATTAACAACGAGGTTTCGATACTCTGATTTATTTTTTTATCAATGTAGGCTTAAGAAATTTTACTAAGAACTGGCGCAACTCTATATACAATGCACACTCCCGAATTCTGTAGAAAAGCTTTTCCGTCCCCAACTACAAAAGTAGAATTCACATAAAAAGACAACACCTCTATAATACCATTGGCGGAAACAAGACGTTTGTTAATAAATGTTCATCACTCTCATCAGTCATTTACCCTATTATGCACTGCATTAGCGTATTATGCAGTAAAGAATAATACACTTCCCGCACATCAATACTCAAACCATTAGCATGCCTCGAATTTCAGTCTTTCAAAAATTTTAACAAGGCGCCAGAACACGGAACATTCAATGGGTCGTGAAAAGTTAGTGCTGACAGGTGCAACTGAAGCCACTGCGGAGCTGCGTGCTGCCTTGTGTTCGTCTCCGATACTATGACTCTAAAGGGAACGCTTGGTTTATGTGCTTTTCGCCGTGGAGAAAACTTCCAGCGTACCAAGCTTGGCCCTCTTGACCTTTGCTACTAAATGCCCTAGGTGTAGACCTCCTAAAAGGGCCACAGCTCGGTATTTTTCAACTTCAAGAATTCAAACTTTTTTGAAGGTTTTTCCACTACATCCGTAGTCTTTTTGGAGAAAGTCCCTTGCGAAAAAAACACAAAAAAATCTCTTTAGCAGCTACGACAGTATTCAAACCTCTCAACACAAGACACTTCACGACATAAGCAATAGGATTTTTAATTCTTAGCATTTGAACCTTGCCCTGGTTTTGCGCACACATTTAGAATCCCATACACATCGAACTTCTTCATCGTCTTTACCTATCTGTGAAACATTTCTTGCCAGGGCTGCTTTTTCAACTGGATAAAGTGCCGGTGCAAATCCATGTTAGTACCTAGGCGCAATAGCATTTTTTGCTGGTTCAGGCTATTCACACTGTCCAAGCTGAAGCAACTTCCCTTGGCAGCAGACACCCTTCGTCATTTTTGGTAGGCGGGGTACACAGGGTTCGGAAGAAATTCTGTCAGCTGGCTTGAGGTGAGGAACCAGTCCCGGTAAGTTTTCCTATTGCTTGGGTTCCTCAGGTCGACACATACCACCTGTAAGCAGTTCTAGTAGTGGCGCACTTGACACCAACATTCCGACCACAGTATGCAACACATCTTTCCAGAATGGCCCAATGAGGGAACCATGAAGCCACACAGCACTTGGACGTCCGTTGCACAGAAGTCATACCGAATATGCCAATTAGCCACTCTCGCCTTGCACACAAAGATGGCGATGATAAAAACTAACAGTGAAGAATTACTTAGGAAAAGATTATGACACAAAAAATTATGTCATCACGAGGGTCATCACGAGGGCCCGCAAAAAAGTGGCAATGAAAGTAGACTGTGGGCAGACAAAACAGAAGTTAATCATTACACAACTAAAAATACTATAGCCTGATTCCTTATGTGCGCAGGTTGTCGCAAGCGCTTAAAAATGTGGGCCGTAGATACAAAGTTGCCGTTGTTTTCCGCGTTGGCCATAAATTGCGGCAAGCTTGTTCAGCGGCGCAAAGGAAATTAAAGAAAGAAAATTATGACTCAACAAAAAAGTGTGTGATGGAACATAAAAAAATAATTCAATGAGTTTCGAACCAATGCAGTAATAAGACACCATATTTTTGCAACAAAGCTAATAACATTGGGCAAACTAGTCAATGCGTCAATATAACAATCCAGGAGTATGCGCGTAATGTAAAAAATGGCATAGCTTCTCATTTGGTCATCGTCAAAGAAATGTGTGTAATCCTTATTTTGTTAAGACATTAATTTTACATTGCCACGGAGACCAGCGGTCCCGAGAAATCATCGAAGCTTTTTATATGTCACTGAAAGGTGATAATTGCATCAGCCAGCCTTCCCTAACACTATCAGGTGCAGAAGTTTCATATCTCACAGATAGCTTGCACGTTTCATCGGTAACATAGCGTTCTGTAAAGTTTTGTCACTGTGAGCTTGTGCGATGGCTCTTTTCTTGTCTTTCTTTTGCTTTTTCAAATGTTACATAATCGGCTTCTTCATGGAATAAGCTTTAGTTTCGAGTCAGCGCTGTAGTTTGCCATTTCTGTTCCGTCCATGTTTTTGTCGCCCTAGTATTCGTTTAACGTGGAAGTATACCAACTCGCCAGATTGTCCCTTCTGATACACAGCACGTTTCCTATCGCATCGAGTCCTTTGGGGCTATGTCGCTATGTCGCGACCAATATAGTCAATGACTTATTTAACAGGCGAGGGATTGCGACAGTGGCGTGTGTAATACCGCCGTTCTACTGTATTTAACTCAGCTGATGGGAATGCTCAGCACACTGAAGTACAAGAGAGGCATGCGTTCTTTTATTGTTGCAATTCATGACTTGTGAAGTTGTGTGCATTCCTATGAGTATGCGATATACTGCACCTCATCTGAAGTTGAGCGAAATTCGCAGATCCCACGTACAGTGGGAATCGATGATATGCGAAGCATCAATGAAGAAGGTTTATATGCCACTTTAAAATCAGCACAACATTACGAGGCTCAGGTTAATTATGCCGTATAAGACTTACATATCATGATTATAATGTTTGGACGTGTCATTTACCTTCGTCATCTATTCACGTCACCTGATGGCGAATTTGATATAAGTGCAGCTAGCGAAACAGCTGCAAGCGCATAATGAGGGTCGCGTGTAGTCATGTTGTTACATGACACGCACATGATTATTAACATGTCTGCAATAGCCACATACCTTCGTCATCCATTCACATCCCGTAATACCAGCTTGGTATATATGAAGCTAGTGAAATGCCCGCGAACGCATTATGAGCGTGGCATGTAGTCATGTTGTTACATGACACGCATCTGATGATTATCACGTTTGCACCAGTCACATGCCTTCATTATTCATTCACGTCCCGTAATACTAAACTTGGTATATGCGAAGCTAGCGAAACGGCCGTGAGCGCATGGGTGTGGCATGCAGTCATGTTGTTACATGAAACACATGTCATGATTTTCATGTTATAACTAGTCGCCGATGCTCTTCATACAGTCGAGTTATGCCGTACCAATTTGGTAGCGATACGATTATCGAAAAGGCCAGGAAAGCTAGAAGTCGTAGGCGGATAGATAGATAGATAGATAGATAGATAGATAGATAGATAGATAGATAGATAGATAGATAGATAGATAGATAGATAGATAGATAGATAGATAGATAGATAGATAGATAGATAGATAGATAGATAGATAGATAGATAGATAGATACGCTCAAAGTCGCTGAAGTTTGCTAAGAAATGCTTCGCATTTAAAATACACATCTGAGACCTAATGGGGTGGGGCTAGTTGGTGCTGCATTTTACCTATGACAGTGTCATCTCAAATACCGGCACACACTGCTATAGTCGCTGTGTGCGCAGCCTCATGACTGTCGTACATTTTTATGCCAAAACCTTATTTGCCTCATAAAACGCAAGATTTAAACGCCGGCATCGGCATCCCACAGCGTAGGACACGAGTGATCACAAATTATCATCTCGTGTTGATGGCGCCACGTGATGCCTCCGATAACTAAAATTTGTGATGTTATTATGACACCATTTTGAAGTCACGTGAGGTAACGTCATGACGACACTGTCGTATGACATCGTAGCTTGGACAAAAGTCGTGCGAAACTAGAGGATATTCGAGAGCCGTTGTCACCTCTTATTCATTCTCGGCTCCGTCAGTCATGAGATCATCAATCTTTCGGTTTAGGTCTGACTTTGTTCTGGATGTCGTTTTAACTAAGTAGTAGATTGGTCAGAGAATTCGCCAGCTGCAGAGTTTCAGTAGCAGACGTGATTAGTTTCGCAGCGGTGGCTTGAAGTACGCCTCTGCTGCGTCACAGCTGGTCCACTTTCGGTGCGGAATATCAGTCTTCTCGCAGGTTTCCTTGCACCAAGCCATGTAAAAGGCATGGACATGGACGTCTCCTTTGACACGGTTCATTCATCGAACTCAACTACTTCTTGTTGAGGCCCGAGTCTACGACCATTCATCACGCACTGGGTACCGCGTCGTCTAACACTTTAAGACGACACAAGTGTCTGATTGGCGTGGAATAGCCACTGCCTCACACCTACTGTCGCTCACCACAGACATTCGTGGACGATGTCGCAATCAAGTTTCAGTATGGTTGAGAGAAAACACCGATGTATAAGCACCTCCGCCCACCAAAAACGTTTCCGCAGTGCTATCAACCTGTAGTATAAATTTTCTCGCAGCCCTATTCATGTACCTATAATTTAGAGAACATTTATATTCCGCAGAAAAAGGCAAGGATGCATTGAGAATGATTTTGATAGCTTGAATTGCAATTCTTGATTATAGATAGTAGCTTTCACACCAATGCTGAACAACAAAGCCGTTTACACTTAGTGAAAAAAATTACAAGCCACAAACAATTTAAGCCACGTGCTTATATTTCTTTATTTGTAGGCCACAGAATTATCAGGCTACAGTGCATTGCCATGAATAGTTGCGAATAAAATAATCACCGCACTAAATAAATTCTTAAGAAGAATTTCCTGGTGCCTGATGAATAAAAATATACATCTATGTTTCAAAGTAATGTATTTTTCTACAGTGATGTGCTTTTTTTAATTTTCATGTAAAACAAAACTGTCGCTGTGCTGCCAAGAGTGCTTGTTATGGAAACGGGTTCGACATGCTGTCGGAAGCAGCTTTTAATCACCGCTTATTCCTTGGTATTTAGGGGCGAAGCTCCTTAGGGTGTGGGTCTGTGCATCCTACGTTGGTGTATGTAGCCACCAGTGGCACATACCCCTTCTACAGCGGGTATGTGCTTCAGCGATGCGAGATTGCCTAGCTTGCAGGTAAACGTAAAAATTTTGGAATGATCAATTACCGCAACTAAACAAACCTCTGTAGAAGGTCAAGCATCGTTTAGAATATCTACACACGCAAAAGAGAGAGAGAGAGAGAGAGAGAGAGAGAGAGTGAGAAAGGAGAGGCCGGGAGGTTAACCAGATATTAGCATCTGGTTTGCTACCCAGCACTGGGGGCGGGGAAGTAGGGGCAAGAGAGAGGGGGTAGATAGAGAAAAAAACGCATGCGCACTAATAAAAAAAAACGAAAACACATACAGGAAGGGCGTCCTAGCTACAACCGTTCAGTAAGGCCGGTCGATCGCAAAAAGTGTAGTAGCGCTTTCAGGGCCCTCTTCTGTGAAGTCGCATCCTGACGATACTGCAGAATTCTCTGCTCCGACAAAGGTTGATGATCTAATTTGTTGAGTTCCTTGCGAAGGCATAGTCGTTGTTTACTATACGCTAGGCAGTCACAAAGAATATGTTGGATTGTTTCCTCTTTGCCACAGTGGCCACAGACTGCGGTGTCGGCCATCCCAATGCGGAAAGCGTAGGCGTTGATAAACGCAACGCCCAACCACAACCTATATAACAGGGTCTGGTCTGCTCGTCAAAGCCTCGACGGGACTTGAAGACTTAGTGTAGGGTCAAGCGAGTACAGTCGGGCATGCTTGAAGTGTGGCTGCATCCATTGTGATGTGGTTTGTGGCGAGCAAGCCTGCGGAGCTTTCGTGCAGCATCTGTCCTAGAAAGTGGTAGTCGCAGTTTATGATCTTCTGTGTGGGCTGAGCAGGCAGCTTAATCAGCCCGTTCATTGCCGATGATTCCGCAGTGACTGGGCAACCACTGACATGTAATTTGGTACCCTTTCTCAGTCAGGTAGTGTATAACCTCTGCTATCTCTAGTACCAGCTGCTCGTGTGGTCCACGGCGTAAGGCTGATAGTAGAGACTGCAGTGCCCCCTTCGAGTCGCAGAAAATAGTCCACTTGCGTGTAGGTTGATCAACTGCAAATTGCAACGCGGCACGAAGTGCTGCCAATTCTGCTGCCGTTGATGTTGTTGCGTGAGATGTCTTGAATTTAATTTTCGCGGCCAATTTTGGTATCACTACTGCTCCTGTAGAGCTGTCCGGCTGAACCGATCCGTCAGTGTATATATGTGTGGAGTCTTAATATTTCTCATACAAGAGAAGTAGTGTGAGCTGTTTAAGAGCCGGCGACGACAAATTGGCCTTTTTCTGGATGCCAGGTATGTTAATATAAATCGTTGGTTGAGCGAGACACCATGGCGGAGTCACAGGTCTAGTGGCAGGAGAGAACGAAGTTGGGATCGACTCACCATGTGCGGTCACTGTTTTAGAGTAAGATGTGCATGGTCGGACCACTGGTAGAGAGGCTAGGTGATGTCGAGGGGTTCGAGAAAGGTGTCGTATATGTGTCCTCAGCACTTCCACATTAATGTGGGTCTTGATGAGGTTGTCCCTTGTGATGGCGATAGTTGCCGCTGTTGACGCACTTTGGGGCAAGCCTAAACATATCCGGAGTGCTTGAGCCTGGACACTTTGAAGCATTCGTATGCTTGTTTTACTTGCGTTGGTTGACACAGGTAGGCTGTACCGAAGGAATCCAAGGAAAAGAATCCTGTATAGTCGCAACATAGCAGTTGTGGACATTCCCCAGTTTTTTCCAGCGAAGAACTTGAACAAATGACAGATGCCTGTCAATCGCCTTTTCATGTATCATACATGTGAGCTCCATGAAAGATCTCTGTCAATTATAACACCTAGGAACTTGTATGATCGGAGGTGACGTATCCTTTCGCTGTTTATCAAAACGCTGTAGTTTTGCATTGGTTTGCACGTAAATGCCACAAGTGCAAATTTCTCAGAGGAAATTTCCAGACCTCGTTGACGGAGGTAAATAGCAACTTGAGTGGCAGCTCTCTGAATTCGCGCTCGCAGCTGTAGACGTGTTACTGCACACGTCCAAACGCAGATGTCGTCCGCGTACATTGACAATCTGACTGTACTTGGCAGATGCTCATTGAGAGCTATTAGCGTCAGGTTGAATAGTACAGGGCTAAGTATGCCACCATGGGGAACACCACGCTGGCTGTAATGTAGCGAAGTGTCACCATCCTCGGTTCTCACGAAAAAGAATCGCTCAGAGAGATACCTGCGTAGCCACTGAAACATCCGACCACCCACTCCTACCTCCTTGAGAGCGGTGAGGACAGCTTCATGTGTGACGTTATCGTACGCCCCTTTAACATTAAGAAATAAAGAAGCACAGAGACGCTTACGGCCTTTTTCGTGTTGAACGTAGCTGACCAGGTCTATGACGCTATCAATTGATGACCGGCCACGGCGAAATTCCGTCATAGCGTCCGGGTAGATGATGTGATGCTCCAGGAACCATTCTATCTGTCCAAGTGCCATCCTCTCCATCACTTTGCCCAAGCAACTAGCCAGTGAAATTGGGCGGTATAATGTGAGCACCAGTGGGGACTTGCCAGGCTTCAGTAATGGAACCAAACGGCTGGTCTTCCAGTTAACTGGGAGGGTGCCCTCTCGCCACGAATCGTTGTATATCTCGAGGAGGGCACTCCTCGCACACTCACCAAGGTGACACAGTGCTCTGTATGATATTCCATCAGGCCCGGGTGCTGATGTCCGTCTACACAAAGCCAGTGCTGCTTTAAGCTCATGAATAGAAAAAAATTGGTCCATGTGGTGATCGCGTGATGTCGTGCCACCACGTGAGAGCGTAGAGATGTTGGGATCTGCGAGTTGACCAGATAAGTTGGCACAGAACTCTTCTGCCACGTCGACCTCCGATCTCTGTTGAGAGAAGGCTAGAGCCTTGAATGGAGACCGCTGAATGGGAGCTGTCCGGAGCCCCTTTATTGTCTTCCACAAGCGTGATAAAGGCTTGCGAGATACAACGCCGCATAGACAAGCTAGAGTCACAACGTTGGGCAGCCTTCTGCACTTCGTTAGATACACACACAAAGGTTTTATATACAGTTTAGGGATGAAGCTTCTTAGCGTGTGGGTGTGTCGATCCTCTGTTGGTGTATGTAGCCACTATCTACACATACCTGTTATATAGTGGGTATGTGCCACACGGGATGTGATATGGGAGATGGCAGTACTTGGAGTGCTCACTAGATGGACGCACGGATGGATGCATGGACGGACGGACGGACAGACAGACTAGCAGACGGACGGACGGATGAATGGACGCGCAGAACGGATATGTGCCAAAGGGGACGTGAGATGCGAAATGGCGGTACTTGGAGTGTTCACTAGATGGCCGCACGGACTCATGGACAGACAGACAAGAAGGCGGACAAAAACATGGACGGACGCGTGGACAGATGGAAGCGCGGACAGACGGATGGACGCATCGATGGACGCAAGGATGCCATCGTGCGGACGGACGGAAGCACGGACGGCTGACGGACGCTTTGCGCCACTCATCATCATTCACTCCATGGACATCTGTGTTTTTTTTAATTGGCAAAAAGTATTGTTGACTAGCTGATTCGTTCATTGATAACATGAATGCATTCGTGGCATATTTCTTAAAATATTGTTCCTCCCTCACGCACACAAGGCGCTAGTTGCCTTTTTTTGTCTTTTAACGCGAGATAAACGCACTGCACCGAAAAGCCATAATGTGCCGCGTTGTGTGAGCTATAAAAATTGGACTATATGATGAATGGTCCCAAAGCAACCACTTCTTCTATCAGGGCCAGTTTTCTCGCCACTGGTATATGCCTTTGCCGCGAAACATAACTGCATGATTCAATTGCTCTTATTTTTCATCTCTACAACTCTCCAAGTTTCTCGCCGCTTTCGAATACACCAGGAACACGGATACGTATGAAGCGCATGATATATTTCAACATTTCGTCCTCTAACTTGAGCCAAATTGATCTGCTAGCTAGCCGACGTTGCATATACTATTTTTTATCCTTCGCGAGATTTAGTATTTGCCTTGTGTCCATAACTTTCAAACATCCAAAAACATCTTCAAACTTCATAAAAGTTATGTTTAGGCACAGCGAAAATTCAGGAATGTTACCTTACGGCACCTTGAAAAACGGCGTCAAGTGTGCTGAATAAGCTTTGGTATTTCATGTCATTAAGAAGGCAGCCCTTATCTAGGTGCCTTAATATTTAACAGAAAATACCAATATACATCTTAATATGGTGACCACTAAAATATAACTATTTATTAAATGACAATCGCACTTCTACACATCAGTTATTATTGCAAAAACACTGTATACGGCAACAGAATGATGTTTCAATGTTAGGCTTGCTTTTAAAGACATTTTGTTTTTAGTGTGGCGGACACCAGAACAAAAAGTGATTTACGCATGTTCTATAGCACTTCCCTTTTCATATTGGCTGATATATCTTACGTTTTTTTTTATTTTTCATTATGAAAACAAAAGAAGAACTATCAAGGTACACTGTTGTGTATGCCATAATTTTACAGATAATTTCAGAAGTTCTTTCCACTCAGGCGAAATTCTTTAAAAAGCAACACGAAACAGTCATTCATATTTTTTAAAAGTTACGCCTTTGAGAACAGCCAACGTGTGCTTATCGGGCTGCATTTCGGTGATTTGACCGTTACACTTTGGCACGTGTACGTGGTCTGCTTAAAGGCTATGAATAGCTCAGGTCGTTAAAGTATAAGGTCACTTGTAACGGAATTTCAGAAGGAGCAGCTACTAACGCTAACTCATATACTTAATTCATTAGCGGTGTATGAAATGAAACGGAACTGAGTCACATATCAATGACACGCTGCAGCACTGAGTTGTCATGGTAGCATTTGTCGTGATTACCACTGAAAATTCTACACATGGTTTTAAAACGATGCCAGTTTGATACTGAGTAGCTTTGGCGTTCGGAATATGTATTTGGAAACCACCAAATAAGAAACGCCTGCTCTGCTAATCGTATTTCCTGTCATATAAATCAGAGATTAATCGCTTCGAGTAATATTTCTTTATGGCATCTCTCATAATCATGTGGTGGTTTTGGGACGTTAAACCCTACATATAAATATTTCTTTATGAACGAAGGGACATCTGAATCAGAGCCCAGTCCTCTAAATCTGAAAAGCTTGCGACTACTTTCATGGTAAGTAGAAGAATGTCACTAATTCGCAGACCATAGTTACAACAAATGTATCCTGGGTAATACCTGTTAGCGTAGTATCGCGAACGAGACAAATTTGTTTACCAAGGAGAGACTGCATGTTTTCGGGCTGTATGAGAATATGCGAATGCTAGTTTATCAGTATGAAGTCAGCAGTTGAACCAGACACTTCATAAAGTGCATAACCATGCCATTCTGACAATAATCGGCATCCCGTCCTATACACGTCCTATACAATCTCGTTTTCTGTTTTGTTCTCAGCTTTGACTATTCATGACGTCACAATGTTGTAAATTAGAGATATTCTTGTTCCTAATAGGCTAAATAAGAATTTACGACTTTTGTATATTTCTTGAGATAACAAATTGTCCACGGATACATAGAATTTTAGTGAGTGACAAGCAATGAAACTTAAATGTGAGTTTTAACGCCCCTGAGAAGTGCTATTGGGTATTCTTTTTTTGCTGTTAATGATAATTACTCAATGAAAAACCGTGCTAGGACAGGACATGAGGAAGGAGTGAGTAATACCTGTGTTCCAATTTCGCGATAGTTTTCACCACAGTAACATGCGTGTACCATCTAGACAATAAAGACACGCTTTTGCGATTATGATTGCTGGCACTTGCCCCAATCACATAGGTTCTGCGCCAGTTTTTTTTTTTCACGCAGTCTGCGTGACCTCAAGCTTCCTCTTTGAAATACGTGGAATTAAGAAAAACGCGTACTTTACGACAAAGCGATACGTGAAGAAAGCATTGCTCAAGGACTTATTTAAAACCATTCGGTCCATTGCTTTGTAAACTATAGCTTTTGCGCCAATGGCTCTACAACAGTTGCTTTTCACTCGTGGTGCATATGCCTAGTTAATAGGCAAGCACAGAACAGTACTTTGTCGGACTTTAATGAATTCACAGCCCGTGATTCCGCTGCTAATACCACAATGTTTGTTGGGGTTTAACATTCCAAAACGACCTAATTATTATGAGAGACGCCGTAGTGGAGGGATATGCACATTCGGACGAACCGAGGTTCTTGAACGTGCTCCCGATTCTAAGGACACAGACATAAAAAAAGTTCGCCTCCATCAAAAAGGCGGCCGGTGCGGCCGGGATTCAATCCAATGATTTACGGGTCAGCAGCCGAGTGCCTTAGCCACTAGAGCAAAGGGTAATGATTTGGTGGCTAAGCTCACATAACAATATCATACAATTGCTGTTCACGGTTCAAATTTCTGGAGCACATAGGTCTTCTGTCATACTCGTTAAGAAATTTCAGATGTAAAACCACAATACATACTTGTGAATCTATTTTGACTATAGAAAAAGAGCTGCTTAGAACGAGATGGAGCAATGGCAATATTTTTTTCTATAATTCACTAAAGCAATATATACAATTTGGGGCCCACGGGACGGCTATGCCCTCCCATAGTAGAGTACCCAGTACCCTAAATCGTCAACCCCCTTTTCTAAACCCATTTCGGTTCTTCTACGTGCGCGACTTTTTAAATCATTAGGTATAATGAAAGCGCTACATAATAATGAGCATGGCCGGTGCTTCTTTCTTTGGTGCTCCCGAATGCGCATTTCAGTGATTGGGAACGTGCTCGGAAAACAGCGGCTGGTAAATTTACAGCGTGCAAGTGAATGCTGAAAAGAGCTTCGCATCAAGATATGATAGTACGCCCTGGTGAAGCAGTGGTTACGGGGTTCAGCTTCTTATAAAGTTCAGAAGAGGTAGCATTTTTTTTGTTGGACAGAAGCCTGTGTACTGCACGATATCAGTGCACATTAAAGAACACCAGGTGTTCGAAATATCCGGAGCCCTACACTACCATGTTTCTCGTAATCACAACGTAGTTATCAAGCAATTTTGAACATACTTATACTTTAGCGGTGTACAGATACCAGCTATATACTATGAAATGTATTGCTGATCACGTTTTCAAAGGAATAACACTCAAGCCGATGAAATGATCATCAGGCTACTGTATTATTTCTACCAGCATTCTTTCCCTATGACGTCTGAGCATTCCTTACCTGTGAAACTCCCTAGTATATGATACAGCCTAGTATATGATTGATTGATATGTGGGGTTTAACGTCCCAAAACCACCATATGATTATGAGAGACGCCGTAGTGGAGGGCTCCGGAAATTTCGACCACCTGGGATTCTTTAACGTGCACCCAAATCTGAGTACACGGGCCTACAACATTTCCGCCTCCATCGGAAATGCAGCCGCCACAGCCGGGATTACAGCCTATTATACGATAGAACGCTTAGAATCTTCGGCGGGTTTAGAAAGTTCTCGACCTACTTATTCCTCATAAGTGTGCGAATACAATAAAACTAAAAAAATAGCTGTTTCTCGGCTCACCACGTATTGGGCCTCTCAATCTTCTGTACTCTGTACAGTGGGTTATGTAGAAATCTGAAAATAAAAAAAGAGCGATAGTCAACATAAACTAAATATAATATAGTCGTGGATGCGTCCCGCCCTATCATAGCCAAAACCTTTCGGCACAATCTACATTGCAGTATAAAATCACGTTGATGATAGATGAATTTCGCTTAGTACATCAACGATCAACTCTGTAAGCCAGAGTTGTGAAGTGGTGTGCTGAAAATACAGAAAGCGTGAAATACACGCTCAACTTGGTGATATCATGTATATTCGCTTTCTGCACCATGTTTCACCCCCTTTTCAACATTGATTACATCGTCGAGACTTTACTTGCGTCGCGTCATTAAAAATAAATTTCCTATAGCAAAAATACACAGAATGGACATTGCTATTGTACAGAACTCATTGGAACTTCGCTGGAGTCCACGCTTGAGCAATCTCAGCAAATTCCCAGGAGCATGTTAGTGCGCATAAACAGAAGCAACGACGAAAGAAAAAAATTATGCCAACTTCATTTTGAGAACACTATCGAAACAGCGAAGCTTAAGGCCATCTGCATCAGACTATATCATAGCTGTAAAAGTTTCAAGTCTTCCGTTTCTTGACGCTTAACTTCCGCCTCTCTAGAGAGCAAACACCTTCGTTGCCTCGGTGACACTATCCTGCTCTCATGTCAATTTTTTTCGACGCTAACTTCGGGTGACTTCTTCAGCGGGAGCATAAAAATGTTCAACATGTTGATAGCGGAGACACTTGAACGCCGACTCTTCCACGCTACTTTACAATGTACTGCGCAATACCACCTCCCCCACCTTGGCGCGTTTCTCTATGCTTCATCCCTCAACAGCCTTTATTTCTTTCTTTCTTTCTTTCTTTCTTTCTTTCTTTCTTTCTTTATTTCTTTTTTCACTTTATTTATTTATTTATTTGTTTTTTTCTGTGCCAGTACAAAAAATGGAGCGAAAGCAAAAGGCTGAAAGCCTGACAAAGGGTCTGTGCTCCAAGTACAGTGAGGCAGGCAGGCTGACATAAGAATGTGGCACGATACGGAGAAACTACAAAAATATACAAAAATACATAAGGTGCATGCGCAAATACTGTAACACATACAACAGTAATAAAGTGGTATTTATAGTAAACAAAAATATACATAACAATCCTAATGTTTTAAATACCAATAGATATAAGTTGCGATTTCTCATCGCTATTGCAAGAGATATACAAAAATAACAATATACACAGGGAAGCATAGGAAAAAACACACACATAAAAAGCATCAGATACTACTTAGGCAAAGAAGACACATACAACGACAGTCAAGAAAATTCAATGTTGTTCTCCATCAGTACCATCCGGATCGTGTGCTTCGAAACTGTGCAATTTATATTGACACGTTCCATTTCCCAAGTTTTCGTTATCGTCCCAAAACACCACACGATTCTCAGCGCAAACCGCGCCTGCACTTTTCGAGAAGGTTCCGGACTGTAGTAGATAATTTCGATAAGATCACGCCCACTCTGCAAACGGTACAGATTGTTCTGGAACCTACGCCACCGCCTGCGATAACGCTAGAAAACTCGATGGCAAGAGTATAAATGCCGACGCGCTGCGCCGCTTGTCAGTTGTTGAACGGAGGCCGACGCTCCGTTCACCGCTATCAGTCCGAGACTGCTATCTGTGCAAGACTGCTGCTGTAATCAGACTTTCCGTTTACTGGGCACAGGTTCGCCCAAATAAACAGTTAAATCCCAACACGAAGTCTCCTGTCTTTTGCCACGTCACGACACCATGACATCTGGTGGAGGTGCTGCTTCGTTCATGTACCGGACGCCCCCGTCAAGCCGTGAACCCAGCTCACGTCGCGGAGAAGACACCGACGTCAACCAAGAGCAGCGAACAAGCCGCCGACAACAAGGTCTCCCACCGGAGTACGGGCTTCTACAAGACAAGGCGCGGAAAGCCAAGGCCATGACCTCTGCTGCAGCGACTATGACAACCAGAGCGTCCCAGCCCGCGATCGTCATTCATCAACCCAGGGGACCACCATTGAAAAAACCCTGGACATGCGCACCAGACAGTATAATCAACGCCTGACTCCAGAATGCGCTGCTGCTCAAGCCAGTGACTCCGACAACCTGCGTGAAACGATCCGAGCGATCGTGCGGGAAGAGCTGCGCAAACTGTTGCCTTCGGCGCAACCTCAAGTGGATTAGATCACCGACATTGTGCGAGAAGAAGTTCGGCAATCGCTTCGAATTCCCCAAGCATCGCTGCCCGAGCCAGAAACTATCAGCTACGCCGCTGCAGTGCGCCACAACGCTCCTCCCCGTCCACGCCGAAACGCCGAAACACCGCCCCGTCGCACTTCCGTCGCCAGACACCACCGCCGCCACCACGCCCACCGACGACCTACCGTTCGCCAGCGGGCCAGCGCAGTGGGCCGAGGAAAACCGACGTTTGGCGCACCCCTGACCACCACCCACTGTGCTACCACTGCGGCGAGGCCGGGCACACTTACCGCCGTTGCCAGTACCGACAGATGGGACTGCGTGGCTTCGCCGTCGATGCACCACGTCCGCAGCCAGGGGAACGGCCACGTGACATCGCCGACTACCTGACAGGAACTCAATGGACACCACGAAGTCCTTCCCGTTCGCCGTCGCCCAGCCGCCGCATATCACCGCACCCCCGGCAGTACTCCGGCCCAACGCGGGGCTGGTCTCCTAGCCCGTATCCGGGAAACTAAGGGCAGCAACCGGTGGAGGTGCGGTTGCTGTGCGACGAACTACTGAAGATCCTCCGACGACGACGACGCCGCGACGGAGCTTTCCAAACACAACGCCAACCAGGCAAAGACCTGATGGCCAAAGCTCACTTATCGAAGGTGGCCTGACGACGCAACATGGAAGCAGCGGAACAAGCCGACGCAGCCGTGACCCGACGCCACGCCCTAACTGTAATGCGAGACGGCGAACTAGCGACCTCGACGTTCTTATCGACGGTCACAGTGTGACTGCTCTCATCGATACTGGAGCTGACTATTCTGTCATCAGTGGGTCGTTCGCCGCGAAGTTAAAGAAAGTTAGGACAGCTTGGAAAGGCCCTGAATCCCGCACAGCTGGAGGTCATCTCGTAACGCCTGCAGGAATCTGCACAGCGAAAGTCACCATTAACGGCCGTATCTATCCTACAGACTTCGTAGTCCTACAGTGTTGCTCGAGAGATGTCATCCTTGGCATGGACTTCTTACGCCTCCATGGTGCTGTCATCAACCTAAAAACAAAGTCGATAACGTTATCCACAGAAGCACTACCGCCGCGCATGCCGTCAGGACACCATGCCTTGAATGTGCTGGAAGAACAAGTCACCATTCCGCCTCGCTCAAGCGTCATTATTTCAGTCGTCGCTCCTAAATCACCTGACTTGGAAGGTGTCGTTGAAGGCCGTCAGCATCTGTTGGTCACCCGAAATATTTGCATTGCAAGAGGAATTGCAGAGCTGCGGGGAGGCAAAGCAACGGTTATGCTCACGAATTTCAGCAATGAGTACAAACATGTGAACAAAGGAACAACGGTCGCATACACCGAAGAAATTGTCGAAGCCACCAGTGCTTTCGCCCTCGCCGATTGTGCGGAACCTGCTCAGAAGAACCAAGCCCCTCCCATAGCTTTCGACGTCAATCCCAGACTTCCGAACGATAAGCAAGAACACCTCAAGGCCCTGCTCCTGCAATACGAAAATTGCTTTTCGTCGTCATCGAAAATTCGGCAGACCCCAATCACGAAACATCGCATCATAACCGAAGAAAATGCCAGACCACTCCGTCAGTCCGTACAGGGTTTCGACGCGAGAACGTGAGGCCATGAAAAGACAAGTTGATGAAATGCTGCGGGATGACATTATCCAGTAGTCCAAGAGCCCATGGGCATCCCCCGTGGTGTTAGTTAAGAAAAAGGATGGGACCCTACGTTTCTGCGTCGATTATCGCCGCCTGAATCAATTCACAAGAAAGGACGTGTATCCTCTCCCACGAATAGACGACGCACTTGATCGGCTCCATAACGCCAAGTACTTTTCGTCAATGGACCTCAAGACTGGCTATTGGCAAATCGAAGTCAACGAAAGAGATCGAGAGAAGACGGCGTTTATAACACCGGACGGCCTCTTCGAGTTTAAGGTGATGCCCTTCGGCCTTTGCTCAGCGCCTGCAACTTTTCAACTCGTTATGGATACAGTACTGGCAGAATTGAAGTGGCAGACTTGCCTTGTGTGCTTGGATGACGTCGTCGTGTTTTCCTCGAGTTTCGACGAGCATCTTCGGCGCCTTGAAGCTGTACTTCAAGACATCCGGACTCACACTGAAGCCAGAAAAGTGCAGATTTGCGTATGAGGAGCTCTTGTTTCTGGGGCACGTTATCAGCAAGTTTGGAGTTCGTCCCGATCCACAGAAAACAGCCGCCATCGCCGACTTCCCGCTGCCCACTGACAAGAAGGCCGTGCGCCGATTTCTGGGCCTGTGGGTCTATTATAGGTGGTTCGTGAAAAACTTCGCCCGCATCGCCGATCCTCTCACTAACCTTACCAAGGCCGACGTGGAATTAAAGTGGGAAACGCCACAGGAACACGCTTTCCAGGAGCTTAAACATCGCCTCCAGACGCCTCCGTTACTTGCCCATTTCGACAAATTCGCCGAGACAGAAATACATACTGACGCAAGCAGCGTAGGTCTTGGCGCCGTTCTTGTGCATAGGGCTGACGGACTTGAAAGGGTTATTAGTTACGCCAGCCGATCGCTATCCAAAGATGAAGCAAAATATTCCACAACAAAAAAGGAGTGCCTCGCCATCATCTGGGCAACGTCGAAATTTCGCCCCTACCTCTACGGCAGGCCCTTCAAAGTTGTGAGCGACCACCACGCCTTGTGTTGGCTAGCCACCTTGAAGGACCCTTCAGGTCGCCTCGCACGATGGAGCCTGAGACTTCAAGAATATGACATTACTGTCATTTACAAGTCCGGCAAAAAACACTCCGACGCCGACTGTCTCTCTCGTGCGCCTGTCGACCAACCGCTACCTGACGACCCGGATGACGACTACTTCTTGGGAACGATAACTACAGACGACTTCGCTGAACGACAGCGGGCCGACCCGGAACATAAGGCCCTAATAGAATACCTCGAAGGCAGGACCGCCGAAGTCCCGAAGGTATTCAAGCGCGCACTTGCGTCGTTCTTCCTACGAAACGGTCTTCTACAAAAGAAAAACTTTTCACCGCTTCGAGCTAAGTACCTCCTTGTGGTGCCTTCAGCTCTGCGACCAGAACTCCTGCAGGCCCTGTACGACGATCCGACGGCAGGGCACCTCGGTGTTTTTCGCACGCTCGCGAGGATACAAGAAAGGTACTTCTGGCCACGTCTTACCACCGACGTCACTCGTTATGTGAGGACATGCCGGGACTGTCAGCGACGCAAGACACCGCCGACAAGGCCAGCGGGACTTCTGCAGCCAATTGATCCACCTTGCCGACCTTTCCAGCAGATTGGTATGGACCTACTAGGGCCGTTTCCGACGTCGTCTTTCGGAAAGAAGTGGATCGTGGTAGCTACCGACTACCTCACCCCCTACGCCGAGACAAAAGCCCTGCCAAAAGGCAGTGCATCCGAGGTAGCTAAGTTCGTCGAAAATATCGTCCTACGTCACGGCGCCCCGGAGGTCCTTATCACCAACAGAGGAACGGCATTCACTGCCGACTTAACTCAAGCGATCTTGGCATACAGCCAAACAAACCACCGCCGGACGACAGCGTACCACCCACAGACCAACGGCCTCACCGAGCGGCTTAACAAGTCGATCGCCGACATGCTGTCAATGTACGTCGATGTCGAACACAAGACGTGGGACGCCATTCTTCCGTATGTTACCTTCGCATACAACACGGCGGTGCAGGAGACGACGCAGATATCTCCATACAAATTGGTCTACGGAAGGAGCCCGGCAACGACGCTCGATGCCATGTTACCCAACGTCACCGACGATGAAAGCTTCGATGTGAGCGAGTACCTTCAACGTGCCGAAGAAGCCCGACAACTTGCGCGTCTCCGTATCAAGAATCAACAGACGACAGACAGCCACCGTTACAACCTTCGACGACGCTTCGTGGAATACCAGCCCGGTGAACGTGTTTGGGTGTGGACGCCGATACGCCGACGTGGACTAAGTGAAAAGCTTCTGCGACGCTATTTCGGACCGTACAGGGTGGTTCGGTGGTGGTGGTGGTGGTGGTGAAAACATTTAATAACCATTAAATGGTTACAGAGAGGTGATTGGGTTGGGGCCTTATTGGCCTCCTACCCTCACAGCACTAGGTGGAACTCTATTCCGGGGCTCCATTGGCAAGCAACGCCGCTCGCACCCGTTGAACCGGAGCTTCTTGGGCCTTCAGGTCTTGACAGCCGAGCAGGGCCGCCTCCCAGTCCTCTCTCGTGGGATGGGGGTTGGGTGGGATAGATGGATTAGACTGGCACGCCCAGACGATGTGAAAGGTGTCAGCCACCTCACCACAGAACTGGCACGTGCCATCAAAGGATGAATTGAAATGTTTTAGCACCGCCGGGCACAGTACAGTATTGGTAAACAGTTTTAAAAGGAGGCGCTCGTCAGCGCGATGCAGTCCCTTACAAGTGTCTGGATAGCGCCGGTGCTCCTCCTAGTAGTAATTGGTAATATCTTTGAATGAAAGGGCCGAATGGTCTGATTGCGAGTAGGCTTCCAAAGACAGAGAGATAGCCCGGAAAGAGAGTGCGCGGGTGGCCTGATCGGCCTGTTCGTTACCCCTGAGTCCTTGGTGACCGGGTGCCCAAACCAGATTTCGCGGAGTTGGATTAACGTATCGGCAGCTAGGTTCCAGTATGTGCTGAGCAAGCGGTGAAGCCCACCCTAGCTGATAGTTCCGACAGGCCCCTCGTGAGTCGGTGATGATATGTTTAGAAGAGGGATAGGTGAGAGCCAGAGCGATGGCAATCTCCTCCGCGTGTGTTGCGCTGTAGGCTTTGAAAGTGAGCCCGTTTACGGTGTTTGCGTTGTGTATGACTGCGGCAGTATACCACCCCCCATGGTGCGGGCCGGCAACGTCCACGTAGCACACGTGTTCCTCTTGACCAAAGTGTCGCTGCAACGCTTCCGCGCGCGCCTGGCGGCGACCACTGTGGTTTTCTTTGGACATGTTGCGGGGAAGGGGTCGGATCCGGAGGGCGCGTCTCCAAGGTTCTGGCACTCTCACCCTTTCCTCAATATAGTAATCGTGTTTGATGTGTATTCGGTCCAAGAGGCGGCGACCGGAATGGGTCTGTGCAAGGCGCGTGTATTGGTTAACAAGGTGGGCTTCTCGAAGTTCCCGGTAGGTATTCACCACGCCTAGGGCCAGAAGTCTCTGGTTGGACGTGGTGATAGGGAGGTCGAGAGCCCGCTTGATAACTTTATGGTGGATGACCTCGAGTTGATCATCCTCGGGTTTGCGTAGGTGCAAGTAGGGAGTCGAAAGGAGTATTCTACTCGTTACGAAAGCATGGGCAAGCCGCATTGCATCCCTGCTTCGTAATCTGCCCCGCTTGTTGGAGACCCGGCGGACTATACGGCCCACACGGCCCACCTGGTCTCCCACCGTGCGATGTTTGGCTATTGTGGTGTCGGCCTTGCGTTGGTGGTGTATGAAGAGGCCAAGAACGCGGATCTCCTTGGCCTCACGGATCGGTCCCGAGGGAAGACTGATATGGAGCTGAGTTGTGTCCTGAGGGGAGGGACGTACGTGCACAAATTCTGACTTAGCCGGGGCACACTGGAGTCCGCAGTAGGTTGCGTAGTCGTCGACTACAGTCGCTGCTGCTTGCAGGCATGACTCCATGTGACCCAGGTTACCTTGCGTGGCCCAAATCGTGATATCATCCGCGTAAAGAGCATGATGTATCCCTGGTAAAGAAGCCAATTTGGGGGGAGGATGAAGCATGGCTATATTAAATAGGAGGGGAGAGAGGACCGCGCCTTGAGGAGTTCCCCTCGAGCCGATGACGTAAGGCCCATGTTCCTCATCTTGTATGCGTATGTAGCCTTGTCGGTCTGTAAGAAACTGTCTAACATAATTGAATGTTCGACGTCTCGGCCCACTTGATTACGAGGTTGTCCCCGATGGCATCACGAACTCTCAACGATGCCGATCGCGACCTGAAGTCGCGCATGTCGCGCGCCTCAAGCCGTTTCATGCACGTTAACAAACTGAAACAGTGTTTTTGTATTATTGTTGTATTGTAATTTATTCATTGTGCTTTCTTGCATTATTATTGTACCTTCATTTTTAGTTAAAGCATCGGGACGATGCCTTTTTTCAGAGGGGGGCAATGCCACGTTCCATTTCACAAGTTTTTGTTATCGTTCTGAAACACCACACGATTCTCGGCGCAAACCGCGCCTGCAGTTTTCGAGAAGGTTCCGGACTGTAGTAGATCATTTCGATAAGATCACGCCCACTGTGGGAACGGTACAGATTGTTCTGGAACCTACGCCACCGCCTGCGATAACGCTAGAATATTCGATGGCAAGAGTATAAATGCCGACGCGCTTCGCCGCTTGTCAGTTGTTGAACGAAGGCCGACGCTCCGTTCGCCGCTATCAGTCCGGACTGCTATCTGTGCAAGACTGCTGCTGTAATCAGACTTTCCGTTTACTGTGCACAGGTTCGCCCAAATAAACAGTTAAATCCCAACACGAAGTCTCCTGT
This sequence comes from Rhipicephalus microplus, assembly GCF_043290135.1. Taxonomy (NCBI): domain Eukaryota; kingdom Metazoa; phylum Arthropoda; class Arachnida; order Ixodida; family Ixodidae; genus Rhipicephalus; species Rhipicephalus microplus. The sequence goes on from NC_134703.1 coordinate 81,762,836, forward strand.
CTTCGGCCACGTCACGACCCCGTGACATTATCTAGGAGGCTGTCGATTTTGTTCAAAAACGTGGGTATCTGAAAAGATGAGTGTTGTCGTCCGTAGATCGTTCGAGTCTTCAGAGTCCTTCTAGCGTAAGTACGAAAATCGTACAGAGAACCACGAGAACCCAGTGAATGATAGAGTCTATTGCGTTTTATGTACTGAAATAACCTAAAATAGTAAATCTGGCTTGCTTTGAGCGTGAAATATTTCGAAATTAGCAGTTCTGTCCGCAATACACGTATAGGGCCACGAAAGTCTTCAAAGGTTCTCAGAATAACCCTCTTTTGTAGAATAACCAATTTAGAATAGTTCGTTAGTGTTGTAGTCCCCCACACAAGAGGGCAGTAAGAAAGTCGTGACTAGAAGAGAGTATATTAAAGGAAGTTTTTTAGCCACAGTGGTATGAGAGAAATAAACCTGTATAAGCAGCCAATACTTTTACTTAGTTCTGACTTCAACTTTGCTATGTGCTCATTCCAAGATAGGTCTTCTTGAAACCAGACACCTAGGAACTTTTGGCTGTTAACTTGTTCTAATATGTGACCCTGGTAGGTAATAGTCATATTAAAATTTCTTGGTTTATTCACGGGGGCAAACAGAATGTACTTGGTCTTATTTGCGTTTAAGCACAACTTATTAAGTTTTCACCCTCGCGCTTGCGTCTCGTATCAAGCCCTCACTTCTCGCAGCACGCTTTCGCCTCTCGCGACGCACAGAGCCCTCCCCTTCCTACCGACGCTCACCCTGGCCACAGTACGGGGTTATGTAATCAGCGATATCACAAACCTCGACATTAAAACCTCGACAGGTCTAAGCTCCACACTTCAAAAGAAAAAAAATGAGGTTACGTGTTCAGTGCAACTAAGTAGTGTACGGACGATGAAAGTCAATAATTTTGCTGCACAGAGCTTAAATATTTATCATGTTGTAAGTCTTAGATGCCCCAACAAACGCGCTAATCAACTTCCAGCTTTGGTGGCATAACACGAAAGCTCCAAAAAGTCATCACGCAATGATGTCACATATCACCGAATTTCTCGATGCCATCATGAAGCCACTTAACATGACGGGATCACGCAACTTGATTACCTAGTCAAAATTAGGCCAATCGTGGACGTTTTGCATAAGCAGGTTAGGGGCTTCAAGCATGAAACGCTTCCGATCCTGAATGCAGCACGTAACCAACCCGCGGACTAACTACAGCACGAGGTACTGCACATTGTTGAACACGTTTTCTAGACAGGTAGTTATGGTAGAAGTTTTACTTCCCAAAACCAGCATAACAGTATGAGGGATACCGCAGAGGCAGTCTCTGATAATTCTGAAAAGCTGGTGTTCTTTCCCTGGTGACCGCCTACATAACTACTCTCTCTGCTATGACGCTATAGGCAGTGGAGCCCTGGCTTAAAAGCGTAGCCTCACTTTGGTCTGATAGACCTTCCATTAAAAAAATGCATTTTCTCTGTATCTTTTTAGTTACTTTTGACTTAAACATTGGCGCATTTAGTCGTCATTTTTAATATTGAAAAATAGTATCACAAGTAGACACATAAATGATACACCGTCTATAGGTGTGTTTGTCATAATCCTTGACGCTTACACACGTGCTTACATCCCCAAACGAGCCTTTTTTCATCTCTTCATCAGGCAACTACATTTGAAGTAACATAGTTCTGCGCCTAGACATTTTTGTCTCTGACTTTTTTGTTTTCAGGGCACAAGTTCGCCTATTGTAGCTATCCAATCAAAATTTTCAACTGTGCATGACAAATGGCTATGTGCAGAGCACATCGGCTTTTTTTTTTTTTAAGTTCGACACAGGGTCTTGTCTTCTCCCCACGCCGCTCCCGCGTGCCTGAGTTGTAAGCGTCGATCCTGCCAGTTCACCCTGGCGCTTCGCTGACTCTGTTTCAAACGCACACCTAGGCAACATTGAGGACATAGAAAGCAGCTGACGCGCGAACTTTAAATGTATCTTGCGTCAATATTGCGATTATATTTCTTTTTGTTTGTTTGTTCGTCCCTCGTGAAGCGCACAATATAATACAGCAAATTCGATTTCACACGTATACCGGAAAAATTAGAACTGAAATAACTAGAATCTAACACATCCAGTTATTGCTCTATGCAATGATTTATTCACATAAGAAATTGCACTACCGTGAAGGTTCAGCTTGTGGGAACGAATTAATTTAGTGTGCTTCAAAATAAAGCCGATATATTGTGTTTTCCACACACAGTGAACAGCTAACCTGCACAAGCAGAATTCCGCTTGCCGGAAAACGTTCAAAACTAAAGCGCTGGAACTCAAGACCCTTTTGTCATTGACAATTTATTTTGTATCAAGTTCTACGCAGCGGGCGTGTGCAATGTTTGAATTTCACTATAAGAGATCTTGCATTCAAGCATGACAAGCTGCCACTCGATAGAAAAGAGGCTGAAAACTAGATGAGCTTTAAAAGCGGATGCACAAGTTTTGGAGCAGCAAGTTACATACGGGGCATTAAAAATGATGTGGTAAAAATATATTTTTTTAAAATGAAACGAAAAGTTCTCGGCGCCAGCTGCAGCTCGGCTTTTCCTTCAGCCAAGCATAGTTATCCTCGTAGAAAACGGCAAAAGCACAATCTTTCTCGTTATGATAATGCAAGAAAAGACAACTGCAGTGGTGCGCAAGTGAAGCTCCGCGAGTTTGGCACCAATATTGAGGTTCCGGAGTAAATTCGCAAACATTGTATTGAAATAGAGCATCAAGAAAATGGAAATGCGTTCACAGAAGCAATGAATCAAGTTTCACTTGTCAATTATAAACGATAAATAAAAGTAAACTATTTTGTAATATTTGTTAATATCGGTGTTTTAGCCCTTTTCTGTAAAAGGCGCCTTCTCTGGGAATCCGCCCAGGACGAAAAATCTCGAGGAAAACGTGTTTTCCTTGCTAACGAGAAGCTAAGCATTGATGGTAGCCTTTACGTATGGGACGAGACTAAAAACCAGCGTGTCCTTTTCCGAGAAGCTCGTAGGCCACGCGATAATCAATGACCTCACACGCACACTCGTTCAAAGGAACTTAGACTGCTTAGTTTCAATGCTCGAAGTTTAGCGAATAAGACTGAACAGCTTGAACAACTTATTTTCAGATAAGATCCGCATATAACGATGGTGTCTGAAACATGGTTACATAGTGATATCAGTGATGTGGATGTAATTCCTCCGTCGTATCAGATCTTTCGACGCGATCGCACAAGTAGGGGTGGAGGCGTGGCGATAATATTGAAAAACAGTTTTGCCGCCAGCGCACTTGCGCAAATAGATGACCACGAAAGCCTTTTTCTAAAAGTAAACTGCTGGGGCCACGTGTTTGTTCTATGTGCTGTCTATCGGCCCCCGTCTTCTCCTCCCGAATTCTTATCACTGCTACGCGATCACATGTCGTCGTTAAAGTGTCCTCGTATTTTAATGGCTGGGGATTTCAACTTGCCCTCCATTAAGTGGTCGCAAAAGCTGACTGCCAATGTAATTGATAGCCCTCTGTATGACATTATGCTTTCTTGCGACTTGCAACAAGTGGTACTTGAAAACACGCGCGTAATTGGTAATCATGGTTCGATATTAGATCTTGTATTTCTTAACAGAGATATTCCGTCGTACGACGTAGCCATTGAAGAGGGTATATCAGACCACAAGCTAGTATTGGTGACTTGTAAACTTGCTGATAGTACGCAACACCCCAAAACAGTTACAAAAACCGTAAAAGATATGGCGAAGGCTGATGATCAGTCTATTCTTGATGTATTATGGCAGCTTGTAGACCAGAAACCCCGCAGTGATGTCATTTCTTTGTGGCTATCCTTTAGGCATGCTGTACTGCACTGTTTAGAACCTTTTGTTCCTGACCGCCACGTTAAAACAAGGAGGGCTAATCCCTGGGTAACCCGCGACATTGTACACATTAAGCGAAAACTAAAGCGCGCCAAAAAGAATTCAAACAGAAATCCCGATGGTATTCAACAAATTCAAGCTGAACTTTCTTGCGCACTAACAGCATCCCGAGATAAATATTTTTCATCGACCTTACCGAGTTTCTTAAAGAATAATCCGGAAAAATTTTGGCAATACTTGGGAAATAAGGCTCCAACTTTAGAAAAATTAAGGGAGAATGACTTAGTAGTTACTGACTTAACAGAAATTTCCAACATTATGAATGATTATCTTCATTCCGTGTTTTCTTCAAAAGATACTACAACTCTCGAACTTGTTCCATCCTTGCCTGATTCGGATTTTATCAGCTTTGAGGGTGTGTTGTCACTGTTACTTGGCGTAAAAGAAAAATCCTCTGGTGGCCCTGACGGCATACCGAATTCTTTCTTGCGTCGATACGCTGAATCAATATCGCATATTTTAACCACTGTTTTCCCTGAATCACTCAAAACGGCAACGTTACCAGATGACTGGCGTCTCGCCAGGGTTGTAGCGGTGCATAAGAAAGGTGATCGCCTGCTGAAGGAAAACTACCGCCCAATTTCCCTAACGTCTACATGCTGCAAGGTACTTGAACACATTATTGCTCACTTTATTACCAATTTTCTTGAAAATAATAACCTGTTGTCTCCAGCCCAGCATGGCTTTCGGAAAAAATTATCAACGTGCACGCAGCTAGTTGCAACAGTTCATGATATCGCACAAATACTTGATTTTTCAGGCCAGGTTGATTTAATTTTTTTAGACTTTAGCAAGGCATTTGACCGCGTTCCCCATGGCAAACTTCTCATAAAGCTCCGAAACCTGAATGTTCCATCTTTCATCATAAGTTGGATAGAGGCTTATCTTTCAAACCGCGCTCAGTACGTTGACGTGGGGGGACATATTTCTAACACGTTACCGGTATTATCAGGTGTCCCACAGGGAAGTGTTTTAGGGCCGATTCTTTTTCTTATATACATAAATGATATAGCTGACATGGTTGAGTCTAACATTAGTATCCGATTGTTCGCTGACGACTGCGTAGTATATAAAAAAGTGACATGCCAACAAGATCGGTTGATCTAAGTCTTGCATTAACACAAGTTAGTGAGTGGTGTACTCGGTCGTCAATGACATTAAACTCTGACAAAACGGTACTCCTACGTGTGACAAGAAAAAAACAGCCATTCACGTTTACCTACAACGTCCAAGGAACACCAGTACGTGAAGTAAATGAATATAAATACCTAGGAGTAACCATTACAAACACACTTTCTTGGTCCGCACATATAACAAATGTATCTGCATCAGCTTCTCGTAAGCTTGGTTTTCTGAGGCACAAACTGAAAAAAGCCCCTCTGAAATTAACAATGCTCGCGTACAAAGCGTATATTTTGCCTAAACTTGAATATGCATCAGTGGTTTGGGACCCTTTCTACAAAAAAGACATTCAAAAACTTGAAAGGGTTCAAAGACGCGCTGTACGTTTTATTTTTTCTAAGTTTAAATCATCTGATTCTCCGACAAAATTAATGAAAGATAACGATATTCCTGCGCTTGAAGATCGCCGCAGAATCGCACGCCTGAAATTCTTGCATTCCATTTATAATGGTAAGCTGAATATTCCTGCCCATAAATACATACAACCATTCTCTCCTCGTGCATCTAGGCATCGTCATATGCATAACCTGCTCCCATACACCACGCGGACTAACACCTTTAAAAATTCTTTCTTTCCCCGAACAATTATTCAGTCATTTCATCTGATGTCATTTCATCTGCTGTCATTTCATCTGATGTCATTTCAGCCACCTGATGTCATTTCATCTGATGACTTCGAGAAAGCGTTGCTCGGAGCATCTCAACCGTGACATAAGCGCACCTTCTCAGTACTGCTAGTGCTTAATATAATGTTTATACTCTGTATTCATGCAATATCACCTTTTCGGATTGTTGGCGCTCAGTACTTGTAATAGTTGACGCGTTTCCATGTGTATAAATTTGTCTGTACGTATGTGTATATTCTTTTTTTGAGTGCTTTAAGACATCACTCTATTTTCGCCATTATTTATTATTTATTTTTATATGGTCTGTTATATTTTTTCATAAATTCATTGTATCATCCATTTTGTATTCTTGCAAATTTGATTATTCCTTTAATTTTTTTCTCGATGTTTGCATATTTGTTTATTGTAATGTTCCCCACCTGCTTGGTCTTCAGTGACCGCAGTATTTTCTAAATAAAAATAAATAAATAAAAATTCCTGTACTTTCGCCGTCAGTCGTAGTTTACTTTTGTTTCATTTGCAATGCATCTGTCGCTGAACAAATACAGAGAGCGTCTGTATGCCCCGCCTCGGTGGTGTAGTGGCTAATGTACTGGGCTGCTGACCCGCAGGTCGTGAGATCAAATCCCGCCTGCGGTGGCTGCATTTTCGATGGAGGCGAAAATGCTGTAGGCCCGTGTGCGCATATTTGGCCGCACGTTTAAGAACCGCAGGTGGTCGAAATTTCCAGAGCACTCCACTACGGCATCTCTCATAATCATATGGTGGTTCTGAAACGTCGAACCCCACATATCAATTAATCAATCAATATTTTAATTTCCGAAGTGTTCACGTGCATCGAATACGAGTGGCCTTGAAATATATACCGCTAATTCAAAGCATATGCACTGGAGCAATGAAAATTCACACGATTAGTAAATACGTCCGAATAACCCATCAGGCCCGATGCCACGGTTTCGAACCAGAAACTCCGTGCTCCGAAATAGTAAACCACCGTGCAATGCAGTAGTAGTACTATAAGTAAATACCAAAGAAATCTCCCGTACTATTCAGATAATAGTTACTGATAATATTTCACGAATATCTTATTTATCTTGCCATCATATTCACTAGCATGAGCAGTTTTCAATCAAGCAAAGTCTGGTTACTCTTCTCATGCTTTTGAGCTTTTATTTTAGTAGAGCTATGATCGTTTTCCCCAAGATCAGTTTGTTCTTTTACAGACACACTCCCCTACAATAACGCTCCCACGTTGCGTTAGCCTAAAGAGCCCTGTAACTGTACTGTTTCTGGTAGCTGTATTGGACAACTACGCCATTAGAACGTAACACTAAGAAAAAGAAAGGGAAGGGAAGAGATGAATAAGAAACGCCGGGAGGCTAACCACACGTGAGTATTGGTTTTGATGCCATTCACCTGAAAGCTATACGCCGCTCAAGAGCGTTTGTATACAAAAAATATTTCGGATGAAAAAAAAAACATTAAAACGCTGCACCAATTGAATGCGGCGTAACACCAGGCGACTTGGCAAGTTCTCTGTCGACTCTGATTTTAGACATTTCAGCAGAAGCGGGCGCTCAAACGCAGCAATCGAGGAGTAATACTGAAGGTATAGTAAGCCCAGCGGCGCGGCAGATGTGCAATCACTCACCCCGGCCATGCCGGTGGCTAGAGTTTAGGTTATGCTGCATTCTTTCAGTGGCTCGCTGTAGCTACGGAGTGTATCGTTGAGTTCGCGCTTCTCATATCAAGAAGAAAAAAGTGTCACACTTCCGGAGGTTTGAAGGAAACTAACTTCAAAAGGAAGTTGAACTCGTGTCGCGGCTTGAGTTCACGTGCTCTGGAAAATACACTGTTGGGGTCAAAGGAAGCACAAAGGAAGCTAGCCTAATCCATCCGATATCAAAGCGCAATTTCGCACGTAGTTTATTCTGTGTGATTTCAGAAGATAACAAAAGTTGTTTGAATATGTACAAGATTTATTACAAAGCACAACAGCAAAGAAAGCCAACATGGCTGACTAACATATTCACGCACCAGTCGGTTTCTCCCGCTATTCATATTCCTTGATTTATACTTCCCGCAGAAAATTAAATGTATAAACCGATTTGGGTTAGCGGGTTTTTATGTAGCACTGTAGGTTAAAACAACAAAGCGCCGAAATTGAATAAAGAAAAAAATCACGCCACCTGTGCTTGGAGTTTTTGCTAGTCGCAGTTATAGCACTGTAACATTCCCTATGTTATATTTCTATAACTGCAGACCCATCCTGCACATTGCAGGTGTCGCGAACCATGCGAAACGTCTACAGCGCCTTTAGAACAAGTGAACTCTGGAGCTCTGCTGAAGTGCACGTGCCAAGCCTTCATGTGTGGAGCTCCGACTGAGGGGCCAGAGCACGTTACGGGTGAATAAAGCGTGATCAGTAAGTAGCCAGTGGCTCGCGATATTCACATACTTCACGTTCACCATCTATCGCACTCGTTCGTTCTCTTTGGTATTCGTTCACTGTATTGGTTACTCCGACAACTCCAACAATCCAAGGGCACGCCTCTCAACGCAGTAAGGAGCGCCTGAAATCTCCACTTAAAAGCATGTCAGTATAGAAAACCTGGACATAAAATACATATAAAAAAGTGGTAAATCACAAGGCCCAGTTCGAAAGTGTACGCTCATTGGCAACGTGCTGACCTTCCATACAGCAAGGCAGAACACCGAGAAGGGATCACGAAGCTACTTCTTTCATGGCAATGCATAGTGGGCGATTGAGTGCTGCATGAGCTCGTAATATCGGAGAACGTGTTTTTGAGTTTGCCCAACTGATAGAGTTTACGGAGATAAATGCCTGAACATTTATTTCTGAATTCAGATGTGTGACAAGTCCATGCTTATACTTTATGCTTAGAAATGAAATTATTTTGCGTCATGCTTAGCGCTTCAACATTGTTCAATAAAAGCATTTCTTCTAAATGTACACCACGGTTAAAATGGGCAGGGACATTGGTACAGACAGATGAAGGCACAACACACCGAAGGAGAGAAAAAAGCCTAAAATAAAGCAAAATGAATTGAACGGAAAGGAAAACCTTCCACAACTTCCCGTAAAGTGAACCCTGAGTAGAATGCAAAGCAGTCATGGGTCGAATTCAAGAGGTGCTCTTTATTTTCTACTGTAGGCGTTAATAGTTGCCACATAACTGTTTTTCGAGTTTTCGCCTCCACCGCGCTCATCAGGATTATAGGCGAATTCCTATTTTGTTTCTTGCTTTCCTATATACCTTGATATAAGAGCATAAATTAAAGGTTAAGAAGAGCTTTCATAGAGTTTTATAGTGCCTCTAAATGCCTATTTTTGAGGTTCGTATCTAAATTTCTATAAGCGTCTATAAATTCCTACTTTACCGGCGCCCGTACGAACGCTATTTAACCTCAAATTTTGCTTTCTAGTATAGTTAGAGACCGTCATTAATGCTACTGGGCAATACTGAGCTTTCAGAACACTATGGTGTGCAACCTAAACTCCAAGTCATAAGTTCCTTTCAGCACTGTCAAGGGTACAAAGTCTCTTAGACAATAGGAAGGCCGATTAGCCACTACACGTGTATTCACCCACGTCTGGTTATCTGCTCGGCATCTCCTCATTGTCTTCTTTCAATCGTAGAAAGCAGGAGGTACTTTTTCCTAGTCGTAGGATGATGGATAATGAATGCGAAACCAAGGAGTTACATCAGGAGAAAGTAGAGTGCAGTAAAAAGAAAAACGATGTACACGTGATTTTGTTTGTTTTTAATTTACTTCCTAAACGACGCTTCACTGGGTCACATGAGGAATTTCACTTAGACAGTGCAAGTTGTTGAGCGCCCAATGAAAATTGTTGAACCACTCAAATTAGTAATTCATACATTACAAGACGCGAGAGCATGACGCGAGGAGGTGAGCTTGAAACCTTCACCACTCGCCCAGTGAAGACTTCGCAAGCCGAATTCCTTCTCTGCCCTCGTCGGTATCGGAGTCATTCTGAGCTGGAAGATGACATGACGCTGGCGCATCAACAGGTCATGCGCACGCCCTTTCACTTGTCGTGCCCATGCCAGGTCGTGCACGAAAGCGGTAGTGTGCCGTTTCGATATTCTCTTTATTTTACGCCTGCTTCTGCGGGATGAATCTCCCTATAGGAGCGCGTTTGGAGAGGCTAGCATGAATCATGTATTTTTACCCCGAGACACAACGATACGCACCACTGGAACCTCTCTAAGGGACGATGCACCAAAAACACCTCAAGCGTAATTAATGCTGACTCTGGCATGATGCGAGAACGGCAAGAACTCCAACGCAAATTAAATGGAGGCAGCTTAGTCTCGCATCCCGTTAAATACAAACTTCAAAAAAGGAAAACAACGCCGACAAGTTCTGTTTTGTTTGTTTCAATATTTCTGTTAACCTTCATACATTCATTGAGGCAATAGAATGCAGAAAATACACACGGTGCCTTGAATAATTTTCTCGTTGTCACGTAGTACTTTAACATACGCGGGACCATTCGTTGTTACATACGTAACCTTCAACATGTTGGGGCAAGCGCCCGTGAAATGCAAGTCAAATAACGTTCAATCGGACACATCTCTTTCCAGGGAGTGTAGCATTGCAAATACTGACAGATGAGACCACAAGCCCCCATTGCTTGAAATTTTTTTGCTTGCTCGGCATTCTCAAGTCTGGTGAAAATCGTTTTAAGGTGTTCCGAGACAGCAAAGAAACGTGCCCTATACGGTTACATCAAGTAAATACGAGGCAAAATGGCCTTTATGGCCTGTCAGTGCTCTAACTATTTGCTCCTGTGCTGCCCTTCTCAGCCATGCTAAAAACAAAGAGACCCAAGATCATGTTTGTTTGACGGCAGATAATTACCTTCCTGAAAAGGAAAGAGCGGATTTCGTGAATCATGCGGCGAAAAAATGCATGGCTATGCTCAACCATTGGCGCCTTTGTATCTTAAAGTATAACATTTCTGTTGGCTTTCCAAACGTAAACATAGATCCCACACACATTTCTTCGAAAACTTGAATTGTAGCAAAGTTTATTGTGCCCAAATTTGCAAATTCGGAACCGAAAAGAGTGTTTCGCCCGCCTATATTGGGTGCCTGAAGTCAAGTTTCTTAAGTGCCAATAGAGCAGCCTCTGTCCATAATCGTGTCTTCATTTATACCACTACGCTGTGCGTGAGAGAGAGGGGGGGAGTAAGCGCTTATATTACACAGAACAACAAAGTGCCGCTATCGCTATCCACTCATACCAGAGCACGTGTCTTAGTGGAGTGACTGTTCTACGGCTAAGATATCTAGGGTAAGTAAGTGCTTTTATTATGCAGTAAGGAGTCTTCATGAGAGCGCCGGCCACGTACATGAAGGTACCTTATTTTACAGAGCAGCGCAGCGCCGCTAGTGGTCTTCACTGATACCAGAATATACTGATACTTCGCTATCAGTGGAGACTCAGGTCTCCACTATTAGCTGGTTAGCCATCGAGTGGCTATCCAGAGCACATGCTGGAGGATGAATAAATTTTATTATTCAAAAATGAGAGGAGAAAGGGGGAAACCGAGCTAGACCGGGGCTAGGTTGGGGCCCAAGGTGTCGCCACACTAGCAAAAGAGCTCGCCAACATAGCCAGAGAGGAGGGAGCACTCCACCATACCGCCATATAATAAGAACTCCGAGTACCAGCGTGGCAATGATGACGAACAAGGGACAAGCCCTCACCATAAGCTCCTTCGCATCTCCAGGAAAGGGCTTGATCGAATTCCATGCGCAAAGCTGTCATCCTGCTACCACCACTGCCGTACTGCGTTATATATTATTTTATTACGTCGCAGATAAAAGTCAGGCAAGTACATGGCGATTTCTCCCTAGCTGAATCATTAGGTGCAGGCACGTTGCTAAAATTTTGTAGTTGGCAATCAACGTAAACGTAAACACTTACTGTCATCTTCGAAAAAAATAATATAATAACTTTCAATGCCAATTGTGAACAAAATCTCAATATTTTCTCCTGTTCAATACGTCACTGATACCATTCAGAACTGAGGCACCTATTCGCACTGGGCGAGATCTTCAGAGAACGCAATTTTCCGATGCCCGTCACTCTCCACAACTGCTCTTTTCGAACACAAACTTGATGTGGCCGCATTACTCTGAAGGACCACCGAATAAGTTCTTGCGTATGCGCACTTAGCATGTGTTATTCAAGCGATCACGCCAGTGGTGAAATATAGCGATGCTCCGCTGAAGGCGTTTCGCCTTCTTGCAACACCTGCGGCGGCTGAGCAGCAGGCGGCTCCACATCAAGGCAACATTCTATGCAGTAATTTATATAGCAGACACAAGAAAGCAGAACAGCAAGAAAAGAGCACCCGTTTCATTTTCCCGGTGTGCGTCTACATATATACAGAGGGCTCATTTTAAATTTTCAAGCGCACCGCTTTTACCTCAAATGCCGCACTCTTTCTACGCAAAGTCTTCTCACATACAGTCCTCGTGCAGACTTCTGAAGCAAAAAGCGAAATACGATGGACTGCTGAAGAAAGAAAGTACAGAAGTAATGGTCTTATGGCGAAAATGTGAAAAGTACTGCGACGAGCACATATAAAAGAAAATTGTCTTTTTTTCTGTTTTTTTATCAAGTTTGTCACAGGGAAACGTGCGCGAATCGTTTCGAAAATGTTCGCAGAATATATGCACTGTTGCCGGCTTGCCTAGAGTTCCTTTTTTTGCTTTTATTTTAATGGTTTGCACTTCTGAAGACAAAATGATGCAGGTCACGAGGAACAGGCAGCAATGGGGCACACGGTAATGGTTTGGCTATAACCTTGGTGTACCGAGTGCAAGAATGACACTATCGACAAGCTTAATCGAATGATCGCTCACAAAATCAACGGGACTCTTTCTTGTAATCAAACATGTTCGATATGTGGTGTTTAACGTCCCAAAACTACCATATGATTATGAGAGACGCCGTAGTGGAGGGCTCTGGAAATTTCAACCACCTGGGTTTTTTAACGTGCAACCAAATATGAGCACATGAGTCAACAACATAACCCCCCCCCCCCCCCCCCATCGGAAATGCAGCCTCCGCAGCCGGGATTTGATTCCGCGCCCTGTGGATCAGCAGCCGAGTACCTTAGCCACTGTATCATCTTCTAATCAAACAAAAGTTGTCTGCCATGAAGATCTGAATTGAAAAAGTGGCGATTGGGCCTGAAGGTACGCTTTTTCTGTACTCAACGATCCACCGTGGGTGAAACAATATGTTTAATAGAACTATGTCATTTTGAACGCACTATTGTAAAGCGCTGTCTAATATTCTCTTATCATTACCACTTAACACAATAATCTTGCTTTGCAAAGAGAATAATCACTTATCATTACCACTTAACACAATAATCTTGCTTCGCAAAGAGAATAATCACACGTAATGCAGGCATTTTTAAGAGCAGCCAGCTTAGTGTGTGTTTTAAATCCCTGACAATTCCACTGTTGGATTGTCGCGATCTAGAGCCGTCGCCCACTATTATGAGAAATAAACGTCTGGATGGCCTCTGGGAGAGCCAAGTGGGTCATAGAGGCTTCACTGTTCGATCATGTGCACGCTTGCGAGGTCGCAGTCGAACTACCAGAGTGCGCGTCTACCGTCGGCTACCGGGAAAAGAGGTCGGCGTGCTTGAGATTGAGACACCTGCTTAAGCTCAGGACGGCGATTCCCAACAGAGAATTGAGTCATCTCGGTAGTGATCACGCCCACAATGCGGTCGAAAACGGTTTGTAATGTGGCAGCCAATCGGTCCTCGATCATGGTTACTATGGACATTTTCTGGGCCTCTTAGCTGTCGAGGCGCGCCTTAAGCGGAGCAAAGTGCACCATGGTGCCCATGTGATCGGACGGGGTACTATCCATCGCATCTGGTACCTGTCTATTAAGTGTCGGATTAGGCGAGGACGAGTGGTGTGCAAGCGCCTCCACCACCTGCGTTAAAGAGGCAACTGGAGCCTGCAACCTGTGGAATTTGATTTGGTCTCGCGCGGTAGTGGAAGGCGTCGGCGGTTCAGGTTGGGAGATCCCCGAGAGTGTAGGCGGAGGGGCTCCCCCGCCTGATCCACTCACTTGAGATTCTTGTCGGACGCGGTTGGCCCACGATTGATCTTCTTGGCTATGGGTTTGAGTTCATGCAACGACGGTTTCAGTTTGGGTGGGGCGGGAAAGGGCTGCCCCACTGCAGACCTCCTGGCTGGTGGTCCGCCCGTAATTCAGCGTCGTCGTGGTGCCCCCAGAACCACCGCGTCAGGGGGCGGAGGCAGAGCAGGGTTGATGGCAGCGAGCTGAGCCACCTTCGACGACGACCGAGAACCCGATTTCCGTCGGCGCCGACCTCTTCTTTTCTTGCGGTCGGCTTGACCTACCGATGAAGGAGGGGGCGGCTTGAATGGCGGCGCCCTGTAGCGTTCTTTACAGCACCGGTTCCTGGTGATGTGGGACCCAGCACAGAGAGCGCACCGGGGCGTACACTCGTGAAAAGCACGTGCGCCATCCGTGAGCGGTATCACCTTTCCGCAGATGCCACATGTGTCTGGTTTGGGGCCGGGGCTGGCGTCGGGTCGATCTCCAATGGAGCTGCAATGACCGCAGACTGTAAGAGTTTTTTTGTATGGCAGCACAGAGTGATCAAAGCGTCGTAAGCAACGAAGTTCCGCTTCACCTTGCCGGAAAAGGCGAGGCGCATCTTATTCGAGGTGCCCATCGCCGGACGTGTAAAATGTCACTTTCAGGCCAATAAAGGCTCTCACAAAGACTGTCTTCGGTGTTGGAGCTTCGTATTGTCACTACACCATACCAGAAGTCTTGAGTGTCCATGCGCAAGTACCCAAGCAGGAACACTAGTCCGGCCGGTGAGGGAAGCGCAAACTCACCGAAAAATTCGTCCGCTATGTGTGGGTTTGAGGTATAGACTAGGATCAGCTTTTGTTCCCACACCATCGCAACAGTGATTAGCTGTGTCGCAGTGGCTCCGACGTGGGCGATGAGCGTGCGTCCGGCCTCGTTTTCAGGGAATGCATCGGCGAGGGACAGCTGAGTCCGGGATCTGAGCACGACGACGAAGTCCGTTGCTTTCTGCTTCGGCAGGGGTTGAGGCCACCACAAAGGCTCTCGATGGCCCCGCTGTGGGTCCACGGAGCGCGTCGCAGGCAACAAAAGTGTTGGGGAGCAGGCGCTTGCGTCTGCGTTGGCAGCTACCGTCAGGGACGCCTCGTCGGCGGAGGCTGCCGTGAGTGCGTAACTCGCCTACTCTCGGTGAGCGACCGTGGCAGCAAGTGCGGTGCTCTTGAAGGATTCGGGTGGCTCCTGTTGACTGTCCGAAGACGGCGCTCTGGTCCACACCATGCTGCGGGGATCATATTCAGTTTGGGTGTCTGCCATGGTTGCAGCAGTGAAGCCAGCCGTGCGTTCTACCAGGAGCTGCCATGGTCACTAAGCCTAGCGACGCCACTGGCGTGGTAGAGACGTAAATCGCCTGTAGGAGAGGTATAAAAAATTCATCTGCCAAAATGTGGTATCCATAGAAACCAGATTACATTCCGGTGACGGTGGTGAGAGGTTCCCGGAGGTCGACAAGGTAATCTGGTGTTCCGAACAAAATTGTCGGAGCCGGCGTGCTGCACATCCGATATAGTCACGCGCTCACAGCACCCTTTCAATCCGTGAAGAGGAAGCGATCTGCGACTTGCTTAGCCCCTTGATATTTATATAGCTGTGGATGTGATCATTGCCATGAGTTTCATTTTCCGCAAACCGCTTCATTTGGTACTTAGGCTACTTGACACAGAAGTTAGGTCGAGACAGCTACTATATTGAAGACTCCTTAAAACCTAGGAGTGCCGTCATTTAAACAGTATAGTTGGTAGTCAGATGCAAAGGAGGACACATGTCTTCCCTGACGGGTCATCTTCTCGCTTCCCCACAGCGGTTGTTCAGCGCTAAAGTCACTAGTAATAATCTATGGCCCAGGTGTCGCTGATATAATGGTACTTAATCTTGCAGGGTCAAAGCGGCCTGTAGGCGCAATATATACTGCCACTAGCATGAAAATCACGTTTTCACACCTAACTGTCAGGCACACGTATTGGTTGCTGTCATCCGGCGTTACTGGATGCTCAATATTGTTGCGAATGTATTTACTACTTTAGAGTAGAAAAGTACTCCAGCAGTCAAGATGGCAGCCGTTGTGTATTTCGAACAGCCCAAAAACGTCGTCGTCTTCTTCTTCGCACCGCCCGCATAGCTGCATAGCCGCGAACCCGCAACATCGACCTCCGGCGGCGAAAAGCGCCGACCCGGCGCTTGTTAGCAGGTGTTGGACGAGATGTACGGCTTGAGGCGAGCGACGTGGACGATGTCGGAAGATGTGGAAGGTATCGAAGGGTTTAGAGGTGCTATTTCATAGGTAACATCAGTTACCTGCCGTAGCACACGATAAGGTCCGGAATACTTGGGTAGAAGCTTTTCAGCCAGACCAACATGTCGCGACGGAGTCCACAGAAGAACGAGGTCACCTGGACTAAAGTGGACGTCCCGATGGTGGCTGTCATAGCTACGTTTCTGACGGAGCTGCGAGTCCGAAAGGCGCTGGTGGGCAATCTGACGGGCTTTCTCCGCGGTGCTAATAGCGCGGCGAGCATATGCTGTGGACAGGTCGGTAGGGTTGGGTACAAGCGTGTCGAACGGCAATGTCGGGTCTCTTCCATACAAAAGGTAAAAGGGAGAATATCCAGCAGTGTCGTGGCGTGAGCTATTGTAAGCGAAAGTGACAAAGGGTAGCGCAATGTCCCAGTCACGATGATCCGTCGACACGTACATGGCGAGCATGTCAGTGAGTGTGCGATTCAGACGTTCTGTGAGGCCGTTTGTTTGAGGATGGTAGGCCGTCGTAAGCTTGTGCTTGGTTGCACAAGAACGAAGTAGATCGTCAATTACCTTAGATAAAAAGTAGCGACCGCGATCGGTGACCAGTTGACGAGGAGCACCATGATGTAAGATGACGTCTTGAATCAAAAAGTCGGCGACATCTGTAGCGCAGCTGCTTGGAAGAGGTCTCGTAATTGCGAAACGGGTCGAGTAATCTATGGCGACGGCGACCCACCTGTTACCGTCGGTAGAAAGAGGGAAAGGGCCCAGCAGGTCGAGGCCGACACGATAGAAAGGCTCGGCAGGTACGTCGATCGGTTGAAGGAGCCCGGCGGGGTGTACCGCTGGCCTTTTGCGGCGTTGGCACGACTCACAAGACCTAACATAACGTTGTACAGAACGGTAGAGGCCGGGCCAGAAAAAGCGTCGGCGGACACGGTCGTACGTTCTGGCAACACCAAGGTGGCCAGCCGTTGGTACATCATGTAGTTGCTGAAGTACGGTCGAGTGCAAATGAGTGGGTATTACGAGTAGTAGTTCGTTTCCCACATGGTGCATGTTGCGGCGGTATAAAATGCCGTCTATGACAACGAACATGCGAAGCGAACTGTCTGTACAGCCTGTGTTCAGGCGGTCGATTAGCTCGCGTAGGGACGCGTCACGCCGTTGCTCACATCCCATGTTGCCGAAAGCAGAGAGCGAGGAAATACAGATGGACGCGTCGTCGGTTACTAGATCTGGAGCGTCAACGGGGTACCGAGAGAGGCAGTCGGCGTCTTGGTGTAAACGGCCAGACTTGTAAACCACTGTGTATGTGAATTCCTGGAGGCGCAGAGCCCAACGAGCAAGGCGCCCCGTTGGATCTTTGAGGGCTGAAAGCCAGCATAGAGCGTGATGGTCAGTGGTAACTGTGAAAGGCCGGCCATATAAATAGGGGCGGAATTTACCAACTGCCCATACAAGCGCCAGGCACTCGCGTTCCGTAATAGAGTAATTGCGTTCGGCAGGAGAAAGGAGCCGGCTGGCATACGCAAGAACTCGATCGTGACCGGATTGACGCTGGGCTAAAACCGCGCCAATACCGTAGCCACTAGCATCAGTGCGGACCTCGGTTGGAGCAGACGGGTCGAAGTGGGCGAGAATCGGTGGCGTGGTCAGAAGTGTTATGAGCTGGGAAAAGGCCGTGCCTTGATCAGGACCCCACTCAAATGGTACATCTTTCTTCAAAAGATCAGTGAGGGGGCGTGCGACCTCTGCGAAGTTTCTGACAAATCGTCGGAAATATGAGCATAGGCCCACAAAACTTCGAACGTCCTTGACACAAGTCGGTACAGGAAAATCCAGGACAGCTCGGACTTTGTCGGGATCGGGGCGGATGCCGGAGGAGTCAACGAGATGCCCTAGAATAGTAACTTGGCGATGCCCAAAATGGCATTTCGAGGAATTAAGTTGGAGCCCAGCCTCTCGAAATACTGAAAGAATTGAGGAAAGGCGCTCGAGGTGAGACTTAAAGGTTGGGGCAAACACAATCACGTCGTCCAGATAACACAGGCAGATAGACCATTTAAAGCTGCGCAAAAGCGTGTCCATCATCCGCTCGAACGTTGCCGGCGCATTGCACAAGCCAAACGGCATTACCTTGAATTGGTAGAGACCGTCAGGCGTTACAAAGGCGGTCTTCTCCCGGTCGAGGTCGTCCACGGCGATCTGCCAGTAACCGGAGCGTAAGTCTATCGAAGAAAAATAGGTTGCGCCATGAAGGCAGTCCAGGGCATCATCAATACGAGGAAGCGGGTAGACATCCCTTTTGGTGACCTTGTTTAAATGCCGATAGTCCACGCAGAAACGCCAGGTATTGTCCTTCTTTTTAACTAAGACTACAGGGGACGCCCACGGACTCGATGAGGGCTCTATGATGCCTTTTGTGAGCATCTTATTCACCTCCTGTTGGATAACTTGGCGTTCTGATGGTGACACTCGATAGGGACGCCTGTGAATTGGAGCTGCATCACCGGTATTAATGCGATGTTTGACTTGCGATGTTTGACTTATGGGCCTACCGTCAAAGTCAAATATGTCCGAATAGCTCGTGAGAAGATCAGTGAGGTCTTTGACCTGAGACGGCAAGAGGTCTGAGGCAATCATCTTAGTTACATTGTTGAGCCGTGTAGATTTGGCTGCGTCGGTGCTATGCGGGTTCGGCGAGGCGACTGTGGCCAGTTCACGTGACACTGATGAGATCTGGCACTCGTGTGACGGTGAAAGAGTGGCGAGAACAATGCCTTGTGGTAGGATTTGAGGGCTGAGTCCGAAGTTCAGAAGAGGAAGGCACGTCTTGTTCGCTGTGACAGTTAATATGGTGTACGGGGAGGAAACGTTGCGGGCCAATAAAACACCGGGAGAGGGAAAGACCACGTAATCCCCATCCGGAACACTGGGATACGGTTCAACTGTGACACAAGTTAGGGCTTGGGGTGGGAGGCGAACAAACTCAGCGCACGAAAGCTTGTTCTGTACCATCTTCGACTCTTCGGTGGCCGCAGGCAAGTCAAGTTGCACGACGCCGGCTGAGCAGTCAATTACAGCGGAGTGGTCGGACAAAAAATCGAGTCCAAGGATGACGTCATGTGGACAGTGAGCGAGAACATGGAATAGAACGGACGTCTGGCGGTCGGCGAATCTCACACGCGCGGTGCACATTCCGAGCACAGCCGGGGTCGCTCCACTAGCGACACGTACAAATAGGGACTCTGGCGGCGTAAGGACCTTGTTTAATCGTGCACGGAGGTCAGAGCTCAGAATTGAAATATGTGCGCCGGTGTCAATAAGGGCAGTAACAGGAAGGCCATCCACTTCTACATCAAGCAGGTTCTTGTCCGTAGTCAAGGTCAGCAGAGGGTTTTCAGGTCGGGAGTCCAATGCAGCGTCACCTCCGGGAGCTGCATTGCTCAGTTTTCCGAAGAAGGGCGTCCACTAGGGTGGGGCGACGAATAGCGGCGGTGCTGAGGTGACCTGGAGCGACGGTCATGCGGGGACGGCGAACGGCTGGACCGGCGGACTGGTGTCGCAGGAGTGCCATTGTACGGTCCATCGTCACGAGCGCTGTACTGCAGGGGCCGGTGGTTGTCGTCACGTCGATAGCCAGGAAACGACCGAGGTGGATACGTGCGGAAACGACAGTAGCGGGAGATGTGTCCTACACCATGACAATGAAAACATATAGGCTTGTCGTCCTGTGTCCTCCACTGAGCAGGATCACGATAGCGGCGGAATCTTTCTGGTGCAGGAGAAGGCGCTATGGTACTGACCCGAGGTTCCGTCAACGAACACACAGGCTGCAGCCCAACGTTTGCCAGCTCCTCTCTCACGACCTGTTGGATCAACGAGATCGTTGGTCGATCATCAGATGGGCGGGTCAGAAAAGACGGAGACGCGGCCTCGATTTCTCTACGAACGATGCGAACCACACTTTCGTTGTTATGTGGTTGACTGCATGGCGGCTGAAGGTCCTCGCAAGATGACGTAGCGGCCGTGTTCGGAAGTCGCAAGAAATTCTTGGCGACCCGGCGACTCTTCAGCTCTTCGAATCGGCGGCACTCTTTGATGATGTCATCAATGGTGGAACAGTCTTTGGAAACCAGTATGTTAAAAGCATCATCTGCAATGCCTTTAAGTAAATGGCTTACTTTGTCTTCCTCGGACATGTTGGGGTCGGCACGATGGCAAAGGGCGAGAACGTCAAGGATATAGGTGACATATGATTCGGTCGTAGTTTGTGCCCGACCAGAGAGTTCTTTAGAAGCGGCCCGCTGGCGTCCGACGGCCTTACCAAACAGGTCACGAAGCTTCTGTTTGCAAGTATCCCAGCTGGTTATGTCCGCTTCATGAGCCTCGAACCACGCGCCAGCTGTTCCGCAGAGATAGAAGCCAACGTTGGCGAGCATCATCGTAGGGTCCCACCGGTACACTGCTGCAAACCGCTCGAACTTCGGAATCCAGTCGTCAACGTCAACATGGTCGGTGCCGCAGAAGTTGCCAGGGTCGCGCGGTTGCGTCAATACGACCGGCTGTACAGGCTGCGCCGGAGTCGCGGCTGAAACAGGAGCGGCAGAATTGGTTTCTGTTGCCATGGTCGGGCAGTCGAGAACACGTCCGCTTCGAAGTTCCGTCTTGCGTCGTACCCAGCGCCACCACCAAAATGTTGCGAATGTATTTACTACTTTAGAGTAGAAAAGTACTCCAGCAGTCAAGATGGCAGCCGTTGTGTATTTCGAACAGCCCAAAAACGTCGTCGTCTTCTTCTTCGCACCGCCCGCATAGCTGCATAGCCGCGAACCCGCAACAATATATGTAGGTTCGCACCTGATGTAAACAATGACCTTACTGTTTTCGTTACAGGTAGCAGATCTGAAAGCTTCATATTTGGACAGTCGTGTAGCATTGTGAAAGCGTGGTTCAAAAACGACGATAATTGAAAACAGATTCTTGAATACAAAACGCCCAACATTTGAAATGCGGGGTTTGAGGCCTCGGACATTCCATTGGATAATTGATGTCTCTTTCACTTGTTCATGGAAGGGCTGCAGGGAAACAGCCGTGGTGCTTCTCTAGACTTCACATCATCGGATTCAAAGTGTCAAATACTTGAAGAGCGCTGTGAGCAGCCGGGGTCTGAATATTATTCAGGAGTACTCGAATGGTCTTGATGAGGGTCTTAATCACGTCTATTACTTCGTTAACTTGACTGTCGCGACTAACACGCTCTGAAGTAGCTTTCAGCGGGCGATGCTGCTGCTCTACTGGCGGTGTCATCGGCGGCAGCGCTGGCCACGCGTCAGGGTCAATGATTTTTGCGCCTTTCTGAAGATGATTGTTTGGCGTTTGTTGGTGCTTGTGGTGGTGAGTGCGTGATATGGGGCAGCAGTGTTTCTCTGTCCTTGGCAGAAGGTGTCCTAGAAGTTCTCCTGTGACGCGAACGCCGACGTTGCACTTCACCAGCAGTCTCACTGGGTAGTGAAATCATCTCTGGCCAGATCTCAGCACTTGCATCCCCTTCTTCACATCTGGGCACTTCTTTGAAGGCACATCTTGGGGACCTTGGCAATTGCCGCAATTACGATTTTATGGTTGGCAGGCTTTTGTGTTGTGCGACTCTGAGCATCGGGAGGAGCACACAGCAGAACTTGTGCAAACAGTGCTAACCTGTCCGAGTTTACAGCAGTTCTGCAATGAAGAGGTCTCGGCACGAACGGCCGCACCGTGTGTCGAAAACGACCAACTCTTACTTGAGATGGAAGACTGTCGTTTTACGCATCGTGCGTTCGCGAAACGGTGGGCTTGCAAGATGATAGTATACTTTACGTCACTGGTTTGATTATTATGGGAAAATCAATGTCGCTGATAGAAGTGCCGACATCGTATATACCACCTGCCTATGAGTCCTTGCCATCTGGTATGTAAGAACGCACGCTGATGTTGCCCAGCACATTGACTTTGTTTATTACGTCAAGAGCAGTACGTTGCGTAACGTCTATCGCCAGAACGTTTTTGCGGCCATTGATTCTCACGTCTGTTGTTTGTCCCGAAAGGAGCGCATCACGAGACACAGACGTGGCTTGGCGATTAAGTCGGTTCACGCTGTCACTGGCATTCACCGGGACGAAAAAAATAGTGTGAACCGGTGGCTCTTGCACAATCGTGGTGACCTTACTTTGAGAAAAAGATGTCGTACGTATCCTCATTTTCACCTTGCGCCTTGCTCCGGGCACAAAGTCACTTTCATCGGAGCTCTCATCACTGGCCATAGAGTATATCAGCGGGTCCTCACTGTCGGCGTCACTTGGGTGGCCGGAGCGCTCTCTTAGAGTGACCACAGACGACGTGGAAGGTATGGGTGGAGGTCTTCGTGATTCTACGTCCATTTCCGCAGGCAGAAGAACAGCGTCTTCTACAAGCACCAGTGCAAAGGGTAAAAATAACAGGGACTGAAACCAGCGTTCTTGGGCTTGTTCTTGTTGCCCCTAATTTGTGGCTCATACCCACTGTGGAGGATCGGCTAATAATTGATTGATCTTATAAAGTATTATTCTATTTTAGAGTAAAAGAACTTACTTAGGAAACACTTCGTCTTCCTCCCCTAAAATTTTGCTGTTGATAGGACACTCAAAGAAAAGGGCAGAACTTTGGAAGGATGCGAAATGCCGAAAATCAAAATTTCGTGACGCATATGGAAGGGCACTTTACTGGTCCTTCAAAAGATAAGTGTCTCCTCAAAGCACATTTGGCGTGACTTCTCGTCAACATGTTACATTTCTGTGCCCTCTACAGCCTACAGAAACGTTTACAAAAGGTTTTGCTGCAAAACCTCGCAATACACGTTTAAAAACTGTTTCGAAAGTCCATGTTGTCAGTGAAGGCTGAAGAAAGAAAAAGTGAAAATTTGAGCTCACCACGAAGAAACAAGAATACGTGAGCGCTGTGACAGCAGCCTGAAGTGGGGGGGGGGGGGGTAGATATTTGGCTTTCGAATGAAACTTTGAAGTAACGAATGTAGTAAGACATATTGTGCCTGGAGGAGGTCACCTACTTCTGTACTGAGATGCTAGAGTTCACAGACCGGTGAGACAGTGCCAATAAAAACCGTGTGGGGCCGGGATTGTGATCGATCAATGTGTCTGGACCCTGCCTTATTGCAGTTGGCTTGCCTGGAAGCAACACTGCGTTTCAAAGGACAAAGATTAGAAGGACCCAATGGGACCCTTTTAATTTTGATATCTTTTCTTTTTAACTGGCTTGCGGTTTCGTATCACGAACTTCTGAAGATATGGTGACGTTTAGTTTGTGCATTTTGCGTCATTCCAGTATGTGTATTGAGTCGATGTTTTGTTCTGTAGGTGAAAATCAGAAAGTTCTTTGAGCCTGCAGTATCCAAGAAGGAATTACGCAAACTATTAACACAGTAAGTTTATTAACGTGAGAACTAAACAGACATCAATCAATCAGGTGAACTCACTTGACCCATGATGTTGGAAATTGCAAATGATGAGAGACTGGTTGAAATGAGAATTGGACACGCACTGATTTCAACTAAGTTAAATCACATATGATAGGAAAATATATCAAGTTGCACATTGGGAATACGTCACCCGGGAAGCATGAGGTATGCGTTCCATGGTATTTTTTTATGAAAAGTTTCTGCATCACTGTATATGTTTTCACAACGTATTAAATAAAACATAGTTTACAGCGAGCAGCTTTCCTATGTTTTCTAAAGACGACAGTATTTTTGAGATACTTTGAAGCAAAAAATATTTGGTTTGTCTGTTGGCGTAAGTCATGCCGACCTGAGATGATATCTAATTGCTAGATTGAACCTAGAAAAATCCCTAGAATACAAGAAAAATTCTACACTCTTATGAATACCTATATTCACGCTAATTGACTCCTAATTAAGTATTTAGGTAGTGTGACTTGGGGCCATATTCTTCGAAATATTGTTAAAAGTGATGCGTGGGTAATAATAGCGACCGCCAAGGTATTTTTTCTAGATGTTCTGTGGAGTTGCATATAGAGTACTGGCAGATGACATCAGTTGCCAGAGTGACAGATGTGTCAGTCAAGTTCTATTCGCACAAGCATTGAAGGCATAGATGTGATCTCCAACTCTGTAGCACCTTTTTTGTACTGGCAACTTCTGTTCATTCTTCATTTTTCACATTTGTAACCATTCGTGCTTTATTTTCAGTAAATGTACATGGGCTCTTTTTCAGTATATGATAGCTACGCCTTTATTCCGTACATTCAATGTGCTCCCGATTTGACAAAATAATATTTTTGTCCCCTTTGCACTCTTATAGAAAGGGCATGGCGGAAAAACTGAAACACCAAAACAAGTGTTCTATTCACTTTTCATCAGGCCATTTCAGAAATATTGAATTCGTGCCACCATACCGAATTAGAGTTTGACTCTGTTCCTGTTTAAGACTCTTGGTTAAGTTGTTTCACAGCCATAGTTTACACAGCGGCGGTATGCAGTTAGTCTAAAGAAGTTGTTGAACTACAAGACAAAGTTTATCTTTGTTTCACCGAGCAGCATTAACTGAAAGCGTTCATAATATGCGCGTGCTTAAGACAACAAATTTTCATTTCCCAGTATATTCAGCATATACAATTTGCGCGTTACAGAACTGCTATACCGCTTTTAGTCAGGCGAACACAACACCAAGACTGTTTTATTCAAAAAGAACAGGAAACTGCCAAATTTATTGTTTTTTACAGCTTTCCTACTTGAAAGAGTATGATTACTGAGTTATGACTTTGTCAGGCAACGTAGTGTGTCATTTACAGAGCCTTACGAAATTTCTAGATTCAACAAAAAAGACGCACAATCCCTGGAAGAGGTAGAAAATCTCTTAGTTTACGGATAAATTAGTGTCTGGAGAAGTGGTTATTAAATATGAGTACAAAATACTCTACTATGAGAGAGCATAAAGCCGTCCTGTAGGACATGAGGCCGAGTCGACAAAAATTATGCTCTGTTTGTTCGGCGTCGTATTGGATCATGACCAGCAGGGATGGCCTAGGGTTAGCGTCCCTGGCTGATGTATGTCCAACATTTCAGCCACGCGGCAAAAGTTTAATCAAGTCCATGCTCAAAGCCCCCCCACCTAGATCTGGTGACAGCATTCGTGCTTGTTAACAGTGCCAATCAGAAAGCAAATATTACACATATTTGAGGTTAAAAATCGAAACTTTAGTGCTGGACAGTGTCTTTTTTTAATAAAATTGCCTATATAGATCCGTAATTCTAACGACCGAATGGTCTACTACGCCGCGCTGGCAATTAGACGCTACGAACAGAAAAGCGGGTGTTTCATACGCTTAGCTGAAGGGTTCCAACTAAAGCGATCCTGTGCTGCCACCTACTAGTGTCACTGCGTCCTAAAAAAATTTTAAAACTTTCTTTTCTAAACATTACAGCCAGATGACGCCATATATAACGCAGCACCACAAGACAGAGTACTTTCGATGTTCTTTGCAGCGAAACACGGATGCGCGACCAATTTTTTATCAACCAATCCCTTGTTTTCCACGTTTTTAACATCACGAAGAAAGGATCAGACTTGCCCAACTTTCTACTTTAACGTAATCAAGCTGATCTGGAGCTACACTCAGTAGCATATGGTCTGCTCTGTCGTAACACCGTAATGCCATTTATTCAGTCTTAATTCAGTAATTGAATTATCTAATAGTTTTTTTTCACCACACGCTCAGTCGGCAATGAGGTACAGGAACTTGCCGCCTTTAGAAGCATGAAAAGGCTGGCAAAACGCCCTGACCTCACTTCGAGACCATACACGCACAGGGCTTCCGTGCTTCTTCGCTAAATGGCAGAGAATGTACAGTTGGCCGGGTCACTTCTTTCATATCCAGCACCTTATGCGCGCAATTCTGAGCTCGTCTCAGAGGCGACCTTGGTGCTCTGATCACGTTCGCGAGAGTGTTGCTATTTCCGATGCTGCAGATCCATCCGCAACTTGAACGAGTTGCCTCGGACGGGAAGCCAATTCGTGACATCGCAGTACGTCACGTTCTTGGGAGCTGTATTTTTGCACGACGGCACCACTCGTAGCTGCCCACACCACATGTTATTTTGTTGCATTTAACTCTGCTCGGATGTCTTCCATCACGTCGAAGATACCTCGTTTTTGCTGCATGAGTAGTACACAGCAGACCTGATAGAAGAACTTGTGCAACGTATCTGATTTCGTAATAATTGCGCAACAAACGGCAATTCGCAACCAGCAGGAACTCAACCTATGACCGCCGGATAGCACATACGATGTTCTGCAACCACCATCACCTAAATGATACTGCAGTCGACGAATTGATTGAAGTTTGTACGCTCGGTCACAACCGGCACCGAGTCGTCGTCTCTCCCACCTAGTTTCTAAATTTATATCACGATCAACGAACTTCACTTACAAAGCACAAATGATGTCTCCTAATATTGCATTGGCTTACTTTTTTCTTGGTTATAGGTTCCGTATACGTATATTACATGACAAAAGTTCGCCCTTTCAGATATGCTGGTGGCCAATGCACAGCCAAAAAAAGGTAGGTACGACGTAGATGCACACAGGTACACGCACTAATTCAGCCTTCTCTAGATCATCGAGGAGCAGCTTAATAATCACGCGTGGAGGTCAGTGTCCAGCGGTACTTCAATCCATGTTAACAAAATTGAGCTTGCTACTTGCATAGCTTATAAACACTTTTTCTTACTACTCATCAGCCTGCTTGACGGTACAGCGACTGCGAAGTGTCCTGGCGCTGCTGTGTAGGTTAACTGCATTTATTGAAGTTTCTTGGTATGCAATTGCGCGAATCACAACCTGAACTTGGACATCGCAGATGACAGCCGAGAAATTCTAGCACGGGCCACCTTCAAAGTTGCGTTTACGTTTCATGATCAGCTCAGTTATTACTTACAACAATAAAGCTTTGTTTGGCTGGGCTTTAACTTGAATTCGTGAGCATGTGGAACGTTCTCATTAGTGAATAATTGTTACCCAAATGTATACAGAGCACACAGTCATGGACAACATAAAACACAAACAACAGAAACACAATTGATACGTGGTGATACTGTTAAATATTGAATCTCAAAGTTTCTATTCACACAAAGGCTTTCCGTTGTTAGAACGATCATCAAAACAGATTTTGCAAGAAAATCCTAAAATTTCATCTACATTTGTTTTGCAGTTTCAGAACTTCAATGGAAAACAAGTCTTCTGGCAGCAAGCTCCGCCCTAAATATTTAGTAAGGAAGTCAACAATAATTCGAAGACTTGGTGCAAAGTTGAGCGAATTTGCGATTCGGCAACTACTATACGAATGTCAAAAAGAAACTTTTACCTGCGCAGCTTCTGCGCACTTGTCAAGAGCGTTGTTCATTACTAGACAGAGACAACCAGCAGCGAGAACTTTATGCAACGCTACTTTTTAATCCCTAATAGAGAGACGAGTTGTGCAATGTGCCGCTTCGTGCGGCTGTGCATACTAAATTACTCAACTTTTGTGCAAAGATCCATTCTTCTAAACCCACAGGCGCTTTCATGGCGAATTTTTGGCGCATGTGTGAGCGCTGTTCCGCGAAAAAGTTTTGCGACTTCGGTTAGGGCATTTTTATATTCACGAAGACATTAACATGACTGAAATAAGTGAATATTGCACTATACAAACTCTTGTGAGCTGCTAGCACGTGTTTTGTGTGTTTACTTTATTTATTACTTTTACATGTTCCTTGGCTGACCTTATTTTATACCCGGAGTACATGTATAATGATGTTTGAATGAAAGCAACGTATAAGTAAATCGAGAAATGTTTTCGGTGGATAGTATATACCACTGCAATCAGTTACAGTCTCGAACACTATAAATGTAGTTGTACGTTATTAAGCCTTCATCTGGTGCTTTAAGGTGAAGCTGCATAGCTGTACACCGCAATAATTCCGTCTCCATGGAGTAAAAGCAAAACGCCAGGCCTCCAAACTACAAACAAATGCTCACACTCGCGCGATAAGCCTTGCATGGTTTGAAGCAGGGAAACTTGATAATTTGATAATTTCTAACTGTAGTAATCTGGTTGCTTTCAAGTGGCTTCGAGGTCTGAGCGATGTGAAGGTAGGGTGCTTCTATGCTTATTCTCAGCGCAGAGAGTTTGAGTTAAGCTACGGACAGGCACACACAGGACGAGAGTTGTTCAAGCTTGAGAGAAAGAAACTCGCGCTGAAGACAAGTGTTTCCACCTGTCATAAATATTCGTGCGCGTCATCGCTGGCGTGCGTCTTCCATCACTTCAGAGTCTCCTTGCAGCCGCATTGCCTTTTAGTTTTTCTATAGTATTCTCTTATTTGTACGCACTCTGAGTATTCGCCTCACCGCTATCACTTCGCAGCCATTTGTTCGGTCATGTTTTCGTTTTTTTTTTCAATTTTTAGTGTACCAATGGCGAGTTGCGATACTCACCCAATTTTCGTTGCACAGACCCGTTTACGATAATTATTTTTTTCTAACAGGCCGCACACTACGAATTACCACTAGTTTACATAAATCAATTCCCTCTTGCTAGATACTAGATTGATAAATGTTACAACTGCTTTTTTCTGCTAGCTTGCCATGATATTGGTTGCATTTATTGTATTTCAATGGTGGAGCATTTGAAATGCAAGGGCTGTCGTATGCTGCCATAGCTTGGTGTGATACAGACAAAACGATGCATAAAAATCCAAAAAAAGAGGAAGCAAGCGAGAAATATAATGCGAGTGTAAGAAAGGTAGAAAATAAGAAAACAAATAAATATCAAAAGTGATATAGAAATAAATGAAGAGAGCAAGAAATAAATTGGAGTAAGGGGAGACAAAAAGAGATTGAAAAGCGAAAAAAAGAGACGGATACTACTACTATTACCACTACTACTACTACTATTACTACTACTACTACTAATAATAATATTAATAGCAATAATAATAATAATAATAATAATAATAATAATAATAATAATAATAAGATATTATTATTATTATTAATAATGTTAGTATTATTATTATTATTATTATTATTATTATTATTATTATTATTATTATTATTATTATTATTATTATTATTATTATTATTATTATTATTATTATTATTATTATTATTATTAACTGGGCTTTGGCGTCCCATGACCACGATATGATTATGAGAGACACCGTAATGGAAGCTTCCGGTAATTTTGACCTTCTCGTACACTGACATCGCACACTAATTAAAACGGCTTCTACCGTTTCACCTCGATCAAAATTCGAGTGCCGCATCCGGTATCAAACCCACGACCTTCGGGTCAGCAGCCGAGACATTTAGCCGCTGATCCTACTCTGCGGACAAAAGATAAAACGAAAGGAAGAAAGAAGGAAAGAAGGAGAGAATTGAAGAGAAACAAAGGCCAC
The DNA here is from genome assembly GCF_043290135.1 of Rhipicephalus microplus. Lineage (NCBI taxonomy): Eukaryota > Metazoa > Arthropoda > Arachnida > Ixodida > Ixodidae > Rhipicephalus > Rhipicephalus microplus. Next base: position 81,792,566 of record NC_134703.1, read on the forward strand.
CTTGCTCCACAGTACGTTCAGGCTTGACACCAAAACCACTACTTCGTTATAGAGCAACCATGTTGTCGTCATTGATGTTTTGAGAAACTGCACTACGCGCTGAAATCTTACTTTGTTTTCTGCAGCCCACAAGGCACAACTGCACAACACAATAAGGTGATACAATTTCAAAATATAAACCGAGAAACGAGATTGCTTACATATTATACAGCAAATCAGCTCGAAAGTCCTTACGCTCCGTGCTCGTATCCAATAAATGGCTGCGTGCTCAATAGCATGCCACGTAATGAAGTTGTTAAACTAGCGTGCTCCAATTACTTTTACTTTCGAGCTTTTATATGCTCATTTTAAAAAGTTTCATTAAATATTTCGTGTTCTTTTTTGCCAAGTGTCTTGTGAAAAACAAGCCTTGTTTCCAGAAAAATGGCATGAAATATAAAAGTCTCAGAACCAGAAACAAAGACGAAGAAATGAGATAACAAAGTAACGCACAAAATCGTGGCACAATGTCGCGTAACGAGGCACAAACGCAAGGTAAAGAGATGGTCGCATAACCAGAAATCTAAGGAAGTGGGCAGAAGCTGTGTCCGTCGCCGTTACAATGGCTGCGAAACGTGATAAAGGCGCGCGCGTCTACTCAGTTTCATCGAGTGGGCGTTATTGGCAAGCGCTTCTGAAAAACGACTCGTCGTGGCCTGCACAGCGTATTCCCGTCAGTGCTAAATATTATAGGTGCTTGACACCACGTCAGACCGAAGGCGAACAAGGAAAGAGTTGCCTTAATCTCCGCCTGCACAGATAGTAAGCGGGCAATAAAATCATTAACACCACCGAGAACGCCATACCATCCGTCGGTACGAGCAAAAGTACATAGTTCCCTCAGAGGATCGAACAACGTTAAGAGCAAGGAAAAGGGAGAGAAGCACGATCAGCGCACAGAGATGTCGCTCTTTTGTTGCGTATGCTCCGGTTCGCTGTCATCCCATCTGCCGGCCCTATTGGCCTAAGGAGCCTTCATGTGCGCGCCGCCATGAAGGCTCTCGACCTCTGAAGCAGCGCCTACCTTGGATGAGACTAAGGCCTGTCCTCCTAACTCCCGATATTACTCTTGTACGCGCGGCTGTTCATTCTCTTCTGGAACGTGGTAATAATGGTGTGCAAGTAAGCCTTGTAAGAAAAGGGATGCGCCGTACACCGGTCATTAGAGTTTTTAGCAAGCTGCAGAAACACGTTAGGGAAAGGCGGCTATACGAAAACGACTGTCGAGTGCACATGCACGACCATTGTACGCGCATATGGAATGAAGCCGTGTCGTATTTCTGTAACGTGTTTCCGCAGCTTGCTAAAAACATCTATTTTCATCCTAGTTTGTGATGTCGTCGGATGAAATCTCACATTGTGCAAGAAGAAAACAGATAGTTATAAAAACGACCTAACATTTACCGCAAATAATACGCGTTTGTTCGTGGCGCCTTCAATATAACGCTCATAAAAGTGCCAGTAAGAAACGCTACAGGACGAGGTCATTACTAAGAATCAATGCGATAAGGGCTGATAATCTCTTACCACCATCGTAGCCGGGGAAAATGAAAAAGATGTCATTTTTTGTGACGTTACAAGAGATGCAGAAAATGAAAAGCAGCGCTTCTCGTCCTGTGTCTTTCGATATATAATGGTTTGACTAGTAATGGTTTTATTGATTGATTGATATGTGGCGTTGAACGTCACAAAACCACCATGTGATTATCAGAGACGCCGTAGAGGAGGGCTCTGGAAATTTCGATCACCTAGGGTTCTTTATTGTGCACACACATCTGAGCTCACGGGCCTACAGCATTTTCGCCTCCATCGGAAATACAGCCACTGCAGCCGGGATTCGATCCCGCGACTTACGGGTCAGCAGCCGAGTACCGTAGCCACCTGACCACCGCGGCAGGGCATGAGTAGCAATGGCGCTTGCATACGCAGTAATGCTGTTTATGCTCTCCATATTTCTTCCTTATTTTTTTCGCTGTGGACAACAAACATGCTCACCGGAAAAACCACATAAGACACAAGGGCGCAAACAATATGCCACTGAATTTAGGAAGGCGCGCAGGAATGTAGGAAACAGGATTCAATGCGTTCGCGCGAACGTGCATGAAGTTGTTGCACGAGCGTTGCGTAATGACATTGTCTTCTTAGTTTTACGTTGAGCCCTCGGAAAGGCAGAGGTATGGCTCAGTCGGTGAAGAAGACGACGTTTGGTTGGCTGGGTACTCAGGCTAGTTCCGCCATTACCGCTTGACGTGTCGTGACCGCTCTCCTGTTTTATAAAAGAGTGCCACTCTAAAACACCTCATTATAATTGGTGGAGAGTGCTGGGTACCACCTAATCCTGGAATTGCTTAACCGTATGTTGCCTCCAGTTGCTACGATGTCCACGAATGACGATCAGCAGGCGGCTGCCTCGGCTCCAACTACTGCAGCTCCTGTCTGTCTCGGCTCCTTTCGGCAACGCGATCCGCCTACCTTCAGTGGAACCGATGAAAAAGACGTGGAAGACTGGCTCGAAGAATACGACCGGATGAGCAAGCACAACAAGCGGGACGATGCGCACAAGCTTACTGTCGTCCAATTTTATTTGACCGACGTCGCCAGTCTGTGGTACCGTAATCACGAGAAAGACCTCCCCACCTGGTCGGCCTTCTGAACGGCGTTTGCGGACTTGTTTGGCCGTCCAGCGCTTCGCAAACTACGGGCCGAGCAGCGCTTGCGTACAAGGGCTCAGCAGAATGGTGGGAATTACACCAGTTATATCGAAGATGTGGTCGACCTTTGCCTGCGTGTCAACTCGGCCATGACAGAATCCGAGAAGATTAAACACATCTTGGAAGGCGTGACTGACGACGCATTTCAGACGCTTGTCGCCAAAAGCCCGCAAACGGTAGCGGAAGTGATCCAACTTTGTCAGAGCTATGATGAGCTCTGGAAACAGCGTGACACCACTCGTCGTGCCAGCGCGCCATGTGCAACAATCTCCGCTTTATTGTCGGCTGGCACTGCTTTAGACCACACCACTTTGCTTCTCGAGATCAAGCAATTTGTACGAGAGGAGGTCGCACGCCAGTTGTCCCTCGTGCCTTATACCTCCGAAGGAGCCCCATCTAATTTAGTGCCATCAATACAGCGAGTAGTCCAGGAGCAAGTGTCCGAGGCGCTACCAACAGCTCACGCACCACCTGTGTCTGCTCCATTGATCTATGCCGAAGCACTGAACAGAACCCGACGTCCGCCTGTCACGAACGGCCACGTTTCTTTGTCGCGAACGCCTACGTCCACGCGCCCCTTTGTCGTACCGACTGAGCCTATGTACCAGGCTGCCCGTCCTTTCTCCCGACCACCACCTCCACGCTTTCAGAACCCTTGGCGCACTCAAGACAACCGCCCCATATGCTTCACCTGTGGAATTGCGGGTCACGTGGCACGATTTTGTCGACGGAGCGAGTTTTTCCTGCGTGACGACGTCAGGCCCAATAATTACGATTTCCCACCACGACCGGAGCCTGCCGTATATGGCGACACTGCCACCATGGACACATTTTCACCTCGCCGGAACTTCAACAGACACCGGTCGCCTTCACCTCAACGCCGTTCTTTTTCCCCTATGTTACGTCGACCTTGCCCTGCCCCTGAGGAAACTTGGGAGCGGCGGTTCCGGGGGCAAGAACTGCGAATCTTTTGAACTCCACAAGACCTTGTTTTTCGCCGTCCAGCGTCGTTGCTGTCTCCGTTGAAGGTATACCTGTTTTTGCATTGGTCGATACTGGCGCCGCAGTGTCTCTAATGACTGAAAAACTTTGCCGTCGACTAAAAAAAGTCACAATGCCCCTTCACAAATTTGTTTTGAGCACTGCGAGCGAGCAACGAATTCGCCCTTTTGCTGCATGCACAGCACGTGTCGTTATTGCTGACAATATTTATGTCGTCGAGTTTGTAGTGCTCCCGCAGTGTTCCCATGACATTATATTGGGCTGGGACTTTCTCTGCACTCATCATGCCGTCATCGACTGTGCTCGCGCCGAAGTAGAGTTCGCGCCGTTATGCGACGCTGCTTCACTCGAGTCGTCCATTTCACCTGCAAAAGTTCTCGTTGCCGCCGACACTTCAATACCCCCGTTCTCGTCCGCCCTAGTTCCGCTTTCCTGTGACGTCTATAGTGGCTCAACTGTTCTTTTTACGCCTTCTCAAACCACTGTTCGCCGCAAGTGCTTCCTAATTCCTTTCGCCGTTCTGAATGCTCACGATGGATCAAGTGCAATTTATGTTTCAAATCCGTTTCCCTCGCCTTCCAAGTTACTGTGCGGAGAGTGCCTGGGCTTTGCCGATTGACATTGATCCCTCGAGTGCACGTGTAGTTCCTGACCACTCGACTACGCTACCTATTGACGCTGTTGACTGTTGCGCGTCATCCTCGTCCCCATCATTCACCGATGCAATTTCGCGCTGCATCGACACCAACCTTACGGCCCAGCAGCGCACCGACATCATCGCCCTCCTCGAGCGCTTCCGCGCCAGCTTCGACCACCAGCAACTGACTTTAGGCCGTGCAGTATCTCACGAAATCGACACTGCTTCCACAGTATCCACACAGTATCTCACAGTATCCACAGTATTTCACGAAATCGACACTGGCCTTCACACTCCTTTACGTCAGCGTCCGTATCGGGTATCGGCATCTGAGCGTCGCATAATCGTGGAACAAGTTGACGACATGTTGAAGCGAGGTGTTATTGAGCCCTCTAACAGCCCGTGGGCCTCCCCAGTTGTTCTAGTCAAGAAAAAGGATGGCTCAATGAGATTCTGCGTCGACTACTGCCGGTTGAATAAGATCACGCGCAAAGATGTTTACCCGCTACTTCGCATAGACGATGCCCTTGACTGCTTACAAGGCGCGAAGTTCTTCTCGTCACTAGATCTGCGTTCAGGTTATTGGCAGGTTCCTATGGCTGAGACTGATCGCCCCAAGAGGGCTTTTGTTACCCCTGATGGCTTATACGAATTTAACGTCATGCCATTCGGGCTCTGCAATGCGCCTGCCACTTTCGAGCGCATGATCGACAACATCCTCCGTGGCCTGAAATGGCAGACATGTCTGTGTTATTTAGACGATGTCGTGATACTTTCAAGCGAACTTTCCACGCATCTTCAGCGGCTCGAGACAGTGCTTACTTGCCTCGCCACCACCGGTCTACAGCTCAACTTGAAGAAGTGCTGCTTCGGCGCTCGAAAACTCCTAATTTTGGGCCATGTTGTATCTAGACATGGCATTCTTCCAGATCCGACAAAACTCCGTGCCGTTGCCGAATTTCTTAAGCCGAAGACCTTAAAAGAACATCGCAGCTTGCTCGGTTTATGTTCATATTTTCGTTGTTTTATTCGCAACTTCGCCTCCATCATATCGCCCTGGACTGACCTTCTTGCCGGCAACAACGACCTTTCTAGTTGATCATCAGCTCGTGATAGTGCATTTGCCACTCTCCGCCGCCTTCTTACGTCACCTCCTATACTGCGACATTTTGATCCTCTTGCCCCGACGGAAATACACACGGATGCTAGCGGAGTTGGCCTCGGTGCTGTGCTCGCCCAGCGTAAACCTGGATTTGATGAGTACGTCGTCTCTTACGCCAGCCGTGCACTCACAAAAGCAGAAGCCAACTATTCAGTCACCGAAAAAGAGTGTCTAGCCATCATATGGGCCATAGGCAAGTTTCGACCCTATCTTTACGGGCGCCCATTCAGCATGGTTACAGATCATCATGCATTATGTTGGCTCTACTCGTTAAAAGATCCCACCAGCCGGCTCGCCCGTTGGGCGCTTCGGCTACAAGAGTACGACATCCACGTCGTTTACCGATCTGGCCGAAATCATTCCGACGCAGACCCTTAGTCCCGATCACCTCTACGATGTAGTGACAAGTCGCCGTCTTCACCTGCCCCCGACGTATCTGCACTTAGTGTCAGCGACGTGCTACAGGAGCAACGAAAAGATCCTTGGATCGCTTCACTTATCAACTTGTTGAGTCGATTTCCCTCGCAAAATATCCCTAGAGGTATGTGCCGTCAAATACAGCACTTCATTATCAGAGATGGTTTGCTATACAGACGGACAAGGACGCTAATGGCTCCTAGTCATTCCCAGACGTCTCCGCTCAGACATATGCGCCTCCTTTCACGCCGACTAACAATGCGCCCATGATGGAGTGTTAAAAACCTACACTTGCCTGTCCCAGCGCTACTGCTGGCGTGGAATGTATCGCTTCGTTCGTCACTACGTACGTTCCTGTCTCGCTTGTCAACGCCGGAAGAATCCCACTCCAAGTTCTCCAGCTCCACTACAACCCTTATCTTGTTCTGCCCGACCGTTTGACCATGTTGGTATTGATCTGTATGGACCTCTTCCGATTACACCGGCTGGAAATCGCTGGGTAATCGTCGCGATCGATCACCTTACGCGCTACGCAGAAACTTCACCACTCTCTTCTGCGTCAGCCAGTGAAGTCGGTCGTTTCATACTGCATCAGATCACTTTACGTCACGGTGCACCACGTGAACTCCTGAGTGACTGAGGGCGTGTGTTTTTGTCGGACGCTGTCGAATCGCTTCTCAAGGAATGCCAAGTCATTAATCGCACCACCACCGCGTATCATCCTCAAACTAATGGCATTACAGAACGATTCAACTGTACATTAGGAGATATGCTGTCAAAGTACGTCGCAACCGATCACACCAATTGGGACAGTATTCTCCCTTTTGTCACCTACACTTATAACACTGCTGTCCAGACAACCACTGGTTACTCTCCATATTTCCTCCTTTATGGTCGCGAGCCCTCTTGCACGCTAGACACCATCCTTCCTTACTACCCGGATGTTGCTGAGTCGACGACGATGTCACAAGCTGCTAAATACGCGGAAGAGTGTCGTCAGCTTGCCCGCTTCTTCACAAGTGCTGAACAACAACGCCAGAAACACCACCGCGATAGCCCGACACCTCCGGCTTCTTATGCATCAGATGACCTTGTCTGGCTTCGCATCCCTTCAACCAGCCCTAGTCTCTCAATGAAACTGATGTACAAGAATGACGACCTTATTTTGTGGTTATACAAACTTCACCCGTCAATTACATTGTGGAGCCGCTTGAGCAGCCCCATGATCAACGACGCTGTGGACGTGAGACCGTCCACATAGACCGCCTAAAACCGTATTACGATCCCTCTATTGTCTCCTGCCCATGAGTCACCAAGACGGCTCTTTTCTGGAGGGGAGGAAAATGTAGTGAAGAAGAATAGTGCTACCCAAAAGGCAGGGGGTATGACTCAGTCGGTGAAGAAGACGACGTTTGGTTGGCTGGGTACTCAGGCTAGTTCCGCCATTACCGTTTGACGTGTCGTGACCGCTCTCCTGTTTTATAAAAGAGTGCCACTCTAAAACGCCTCATTATAATATATATATATATATATATATATATATATATATATATATATATATATATATATATATATATATATATATATATATATATATATATATATATATATTGTGTAGTGGGGAAGAGGGAGAGATACAGTATCTATTCGGAGCACCTATAAGACGACTACGACGAAGAGCTGAGCTCGTGAGAGTGACTGACGCCCCTTGAACCAGGCAGTTGGTTTTAGTCAATAAACCCCATTATAATTTGATGGAGGTGCTGGGGTAGTCTTCGAAGCAGTAACTACGAAGTCGCACCTTACCTCCAGCGCCAGCAATGCCGGAAGAACTCTCCACCCAAGGTACCTCGCAAATTCCCACCTTCACATGTCATGGCGTGTGGCCACTGCGTCACCCACTGATCTTCAGTGGCACTGACGGCCAAGACGTTGAGGAGTGGCTGGCTACACACCACAAGGTGAGCGCAGCGAACAAGTGGCACGATGCGGCTAAGTTGACCTATGTAAGCTTTGACTTGTCCGGCTCGCTAGTCTCTGGCTGCGCAATCACGAAGCCGACTTTGCCAGGTGGGATTCATTCAAGGCCTTCTTTTCGCAAATCTTCGACCACCCTGCGGTGTGAAAACTCCGCGCAGAACAACGACTTCGTGAGCGTGCTCAACAGCCAGAAGAGACCTTTACCAGGTACATTAAAGACGTTGTTGACTTGTGCAAGCGGGTAAACCCAGCGATGCTCGAAGCCGACAAAATCAAACAAATCCTCAAAGGCATATATGATGACGCATTTCAAATGTTGTTAGCCGAGGAGCCACAATTCATAGTCGATCTCGTCAGCTTGTGCCAGAGCAGACAACCGCCCGACTTGCCATTTTTGCTGTAACGCGGGACATGTGGCTCGCTTGTGCCGCTGCCGCCCTCTCGTTCACAACGACACCATGCAAAGATTGTCGCACGACTCTCGGCGCTTTAACAACACGGCACGTCAACAAGGATCCTCTTCCCCCTGACCGCGCCCCCTCAGTCAGTCACCGATCTCGATCTCCCCATCGTCGCTCCCTGTCACCTATGCGCCGTCGACACTGCCCTTCAGACGCGGAAAACTAGATGCCGCATTTCCCGAGGCAAGAACTGCGTCGTCGTCGAAAGAATCAAGTCCTGGCATTTCTCCGACAAACCTCATCGACGTTTTTGTGGATGGTTATCGTACCCTTGCGCTTGTGGACACTGGTGCTGCCATTTCAGTAATTGATTTAAAACTTTGCCGCCTGCTTCGGAAGGTTACCACAATCCCAAAAGGATTGTCCCTCCGTACTGCCAGTGCTCACCATGTTCGACCATCAGCTGCCTGCACCGCCCGCGTTCTCGTCCAAGATGTTTCGTATACCGCTGAATTTCTTGTGCTACAGGTGTGATCTCATGATGTGATCCTCGGCTGGAATTTTCTGTCTCATAATCATGTGGTTATCGACTGTGCTCTTGCTGAAGTGGCCTTCCCTGCGTTGTGTGCCTCGTCTCCGGAACTTCCGTTGAACAAGCTGTTTGTCGCCGACGACATCGAGATACCACCGACTAGCGCAGCCTTTGTTCCCGTGTCTTGTGCCGATGTGTCTAAGCCTGCAGTGTTGTTTACGCCTTCACAAACACTTCAAAGTCGCAAGAGCCTCACGTTGCCCTTTGCAGTTCTAGATATTTCGGCGGGCGCTACCGCTTTGTTTGTCACAAATCCCTTGCCGTCACCCATAACCTTGCGTCGCGGAGAATGTTTTGAAACATTCCAAGACTTAGACGTTTCCTCCATTTTTGGCCTTGACAGTGAAAGTGATTTGCAGCTTAATGCACTGACGCCATCTGCCCGTTCACCTCTTCACGAAAACATTAATTTGTTTGTCCCCTCAATTGATGGCGAACTTGAAGAAACACACCGTAAGAAGCTTCTAGAACTTCTTCACCAGTTTCGCGGCTCGTTCGATTGCCAGCAGATGTCCTTAGGCCTAACGCACACCGTTGTCTATCACAAAAACACCGGCTTCCAAGCACCTCTGTGATAGCATTGATACCGTGTATCTCCTGTTGAGCGTCGTGTGATCACCGAGCAAATGGCCGACATGCTTCAACAAGGCGTCATTTGCCCGTCCAGCAGTCCCTCGTCTTAACCTGTGGTACTTGTGAGGAAAAAAGACGGCTCAATTCGTTTTTGCGTTGATTACCGCCGTGTAAACAAAGTCACGCTTAAAGACGTACACCCTTTGCCGCACATCGATGATGCTCTGGACTGCTTACAAGGTGCTGAATTCTTCTCATCACTAGACCTACGGTCCGGTTATTGGCAGGTTCCCATGAAACCATCAGATCGTCTAAAAACTGCTTTTGTGACGCCCGATGGACTATACGAATTTAATGTAATGCCATTCGGCCTTTGTAATGCGCCAGCCACATTCGAAAAGATGATGGATAGTGTCTTGCGTGGGCAAAAATGGAAGACATGCCTATGTTACTTGGATGATATCATTGTTTTCTCCACTGATTTCGACAGCCACCTTCATCGTCGCAGCGAAGTCTTGAGCTGCCTCATGAGTGCAGGCCTTCAACTAAACAACAAGTGCCACTTTGTAGCTCGGAAGCTCACAATACTTGGCCACGTTGTCACAAAATATGGCGTCCTCCCAGACCCAGAGAAGCTCTGCGCTGTCGCTTAGTTCCCGAAGCCTACAACCATGAAAGCGCTTCGCAGCTTCGTCGGACTGTGCTTATACTTTCGCCGCTTTGTAAAGAACTTTGCTTCGATAATCGCACCACTGACACAGTTTATTACTGGCAATGCACACCTCTCTGATTGGTCACCAGCATGCAATGATGCTTTTGCAATATTTTGCCATCTCCTTACTTCACCACCTATTTTACGCCACTTCGACCCTACTGCTCCTACCGAGGTGCACACGGATGCCAGTGGCATAGGACTTGGTGCTGTCCTTGCTCAACGCAAGCCTGGCTTCACGGAGTATGTAGTTGCGTATGCCAGTCGCACCCTAACAAAGGCAGAGCACAAATACTCGGTTTCCGAAAAGGAGTGTTTGGCCATTGTTTGGGCATTACAAAACTTTCGTCCTTATTTAACGGACACCTATTTGATGTAGTTACAGATCATCATTCACTCTGTTGGCTCGCTTCATTGAAGGATCCTTTGGGCTGGCTTGGACGTTGGGCGCTACGTTTACAGGAATTTGATATTCACGTTATTTACCGCTCAGGCCGCAAGCAAACCGACGCAGATGCTCTTTCTCGTTCGCCCCTTCCTTCAGCCGTTGCACCTGTTTCATTTGCCGAAGCTACCATCGACAGCATCGATACCGTTGACATGCCTTCGGAACAGCGCAAGGACCCTTGGATAGCCTCGCTCATCGACGTTCTCTCCTCGTATTCGGTGACACCCCGCCAGCGTCTACCTCGTGCACTGCGTCGGCAAATTCCCCCCTTATGCGATACAGGATGTCACGTTGTACCGTGGCAACTATCAGCCGGATGGTAGAAAATGGCTTCGTGTTATACCTCGCCATTTGCGCTCCAACATGTGCGCGTACTTCCACGGAGAACCTCAAAACGCGCACGCTGGCGTTTTGACAACATACGATGGGCTTCGTCAGCGTTTTTTCTGGTGTGGAACGTACTCGTACGTTCGCAAGTACATACGCTCCTGCACTGAGTGGCCGCGACCGAAAACGACTGGTCATGCCTCTGGGCGAATAGACCAATCCCACAGGCCAGTTTCGCGACGCCACCGCTGCCGCGGCAGCCGCGGTGCATGCCGGTACTTGTAGTCGTCCGGGCGCACCAGCCAGCCGAAGTGCCTGAGCGTTCCCTTTTCGATAGATTTTTCGGTCGTGTGGAGCCGTCTTACGATGGGAGGATTTACGTGCTGTGTTCCCGGATGCTACAACAACAGCACAAGGGATAAAGGCTTGGGTTTCTACGTCTTTCCTAAAGAGCAAAAGCTTCGGGAGACGTGGATTCAGCGTATCAACAGGGCTGGACGGGGCGGCAGGTAAGACATCTTATTAAATGTATAGTGCCGCTTTGAAACTAAATAAGCGTATTGCGGTGGTTTTTTTAATGTGAATGTTTAATCATGAAGCTTAGCATACCAAAGAATATGATCTTTGCTCACTCTGCCTGCGTATACTCTTACCGGATAGCTCAGCCGCGGTTCGCGGTTGTGCATGCCGGTCATTTTTTAGCGCATCTTCCTTATTGTAGCGTTTTTTGTTACCGCTGCGTACTAATATTATTATTATTACGAGTTGTAGTGCTGAGGTCTTTTAGTTTTCCATGTTGCGCAAGTGCAGCACCGCGTACGCGGCTTGCGTTTTTTTTTTTTTTTACAACGCAAGTGGCAAGCATGCAGGCATAAGGGGAAGGCAAGCTCATTGACGAGGCTCTCCTAATAGCTCTACCGTACATCGAGACCTTACTTTTTAGAAACGACGTAACGTACTTCACGGCACGCTTGCAACAACTTACCCAGAACTCGTTGTGCCAAACGGCGATTAGCTTTCGCGGATCACCCTCGATGCAAACGGTGCCTCTGTAATCTCGTCCTTTCCGTAAAATAGTTATCTGGTGCATGCACGCGGCCGATTTCGCTGCACCTATGCAGATGAGTGGCACAAACAGCTGTATAATTTACCGAATGACTGATGAATGCGTATCACAGCTGCTAATGGAGAGCGGCGCGTTTGCATATTCACGTGCGCGAAACATGGGACGCTACAATGTCAAGAGTTTTCAAAATATAGCGACCGCGTCGTTCGGTGGACTAAAATCAGAACGCCACCCAAATTAAGAATTTCAATTATTATTACTACCAAATGCTGTATGTTGAACGCGACACTCGTGCACGTAAATGCCGTAAGACACGAAAGGTTCGGCGCCGCATATAAAGCCTGTCCCCAACAGCACTTCACTGTGCAAACAAACGTTGCAATCCCCGAGATGCACATGCGAAAAAAACAGTCGCGCAGAACAACCGCTTACATACATCACTCAAATGAAAACGGTACTCAACAGGCAATGAACGGGTGGCTGTCCTAAGTCCCGCCGAAACGAAGGAGTAGCAGGCACTTATGACCGAAATTCGCGCCGCCTGCTCCCATTAACAGACAATGTAGGTATTGAAAATACTCACATGACGACTTTTTCTTGCTGGTGAAATCGGAGAGACGTCCGCGAAGCTCCGGCGCAGTACTGAAAAAGCGGCGGCCACTGCGTAGTCGCTGTAGTCTGGTTGACCGATTGACTACAACTAAGATGGCGGCGGGGCAACTCCGGAAAACCGGCGCATGCGCTGATCGGCTGGTGGGATCGGTCTATTGCAACCATTGCCGTGTCCAGCTCGGCCGTCTGATATAATCGGCATTGACCTTGTACTTCTGCTTTTAATGGCTCGATTATTGCGGCCGTGGACCACCTAACCCGTTACGCTGAATCCGCCGCTTCGCCAGCCGCTGCTGCACGCGATGTCGCCTCAATCATTTGCGTAGGTTTGGCCTTCGCAATGGTGTGCCACGTGAGCTGCTTAGCGACCGTTGGCGTGCGTTTCTACGGTTTGACGGAGCGCTTTAACCGCACGCTCGGTGATATTCTCTGTATGTATATATCCTCCGACCATTCTAATTGGGACTTGGTGCTCTCTTTCGTGACGTATCCGTAAAATACGGCCCTGCAAGCAACTACTGGCTTTCACCTTTTTTTTCTACTGTACGGACCTGAGCCCTCTTCCATGCTTGACACGACACTTACTTACCGCCCAGATGCTTCAGAATACCGCCCAGCCTCCGAACTTGTTCAGTGTGCCGAAGAGTGCCGCCAATTAGCACGTTCATTTACGTCCATTGCACAAGGTCTCTAAAAAGAACGACTTGACCAAGACAAGCCTGCTCACAGCTTCCCCGTAGGCTCATTTGTATGGCTTTCAATTCCATTCCAGTCCTCGGCCTCTCCCGAAAGTTTGCACCCAAGTACAATGGTCCATACCGCGTCGTTCAAAGCACATCACCGGTCAACTACGTCGTCGAACCAGTGACACCTGCCGATGACTGACGATGCCATGGTCATGAGACAGTGCACATCAGCCGCTTAAAACATTACTATGATCCCCTTGTGCTTGTTTCACCGTGAGTCGCCAGAATGACTCCTCTTCATCACCGCGGCGAATGTATAGGGGAAGAGGGAGAGAGACAGTATCTATATATTCGGAGCACCCCTACCTAGAAGACAATATATATATATATATATATATATATATATATATATATATATATATATATTGAATTAACTTGAAGATAGCACATAAGAAAAGGATCGTATTTACTAACGTTTCGGCCGTGGCACGGCCTCTGACGAAGGCCGTGCCACGGCCGAAACGTTAGTAAATACGATCCTTTTCTTATGTGCTATCTTCAAGTTAATTCAATATAGAAAATACCCGGACCTGTCGTGCCTTCCCTTCAAGTTCTATATATATATATATATATATATATATATATATATATATATATATATATATATATATATATATATATATATATAAGGTATAGCAATTCAAGCAATTATCTTCAAGCAATTATCTTTTTTATAACATAATAATATTTGCTGCAGTATACATGTCGCCAAACCACTATATGACTTTCGCTATTAGCAAATCGCGGATATCAATAGCGGATAGAAAATTGTGCTGAATTTCTGTTTGTCCAAGCCGTTATGTAGTTGTGACTATTGATAAAGCTATTCTGATGACTTGGCTGGCACGGCCATGTAGCGCGCTGCGCACACTGACGCCACAGTACTCAATGAATTTTACGTGCTTATTGATTGAACGCGGTTAGAGTGGAAACAAAGTCTCAGCACATTTTGCCTTTTCAGGGAGTGAAAAACGGATTATAAACATAGCAGTAAGACCTGGTAAACTGCAGCTGCTCCTCGGTTCACTTGATATTTATTTGGAGTCACGTAACGAATTGTGACAGAAAGCTTGGTTTGTGGCCATAATCAACATGCGTTTCCTTACCAACAGTATTTTTGTGCTTAATAAATATGAAAGTTTTATCAGAAAGTGTGGATCACTTCTGTTTCAAATACGCAACATGCAAAGGTGAAGTTAAAACGTGAATCAGCATGCTCCCCCGTCCCTCTACAAGAATCAAAACTTGTGTCAAAGTGGCTTAGGGGTTAAACGCTCGGCTCATGATCCGAAAGTGGCGCGTTCGGGTCCTTGTTTGTGACTAAATTTTGTACTGATGTTTTCCACATTGCCTTCTATACAATTATTTGTGTATGGACATTAGTTACAATGGCTCTGACGCTGTAGAGCCATTTTGCGCCTTATCATTCTCCAGCATCAATCCTACACGAATACTGAACGCAACATACTTCAGCGTATGCCACATGCCACCGTATTGCAGCACCATATTCCGACATCCATAATCCTGACGTACTTATTAGGAGTGCTTATTTATTTGCTCAAGCATCCATTTTTTTACTATAATATAGGCTTCTCGTGTGTGCAACTGCTTTTGCCCATTGGCAAGCGATGTGAATTGTTCAATTGTATGGCGATTGATTGATTGATTGATTTGTGGGGTTTAACGTCCCAAAACCACCATTTGATTATGAGACGCCGTAGTGGAGGGCTCCGGAAATTTTGACCACCTGGGGTTCTTTAACGTGCACCCAAATCTGAGTACACGGGCCTACAACATTTCCGCCTCCATCGGAAATGCAGCCGCCGCAGCCGGGAATCGAACCCGCTACCTGCGGGTCAGCAGCCGAGTACCTTAGCCACTAGACCACCGCGGCGAGGCAATTGTATGGCGTTTCATCACGTATAACATTCAACACTAAGAGCTTTCTCGTAGTCACTCTTGCATGTTTGTGACCACTCCTGCTAAATGCATCTCATGAGCGTCTGGCAGTACTTAAATAAAAGTAAGTGAATAAATAAATAAATAAATAAATAAATTGTACCGGTGCACATCGGCGCTAGCCCTGTGCCAGGGAGAGAAAAGACGACAAAGTTCGAGTGTCGCGCTCTCGGCCTCCTGTTTTCTCTGCGGCAGCTGTCTTGCTTGCCCTGGCGAGTTTCTTGCTGAAACTCCTCGGAAGAACACGCTTGTTATATTTGGTGGAGGTGCTGGGTCGTTCCCCTTTTCGTCCTGGAGCTCGGCAACCGTACTTTACAATCTGCATCCGTAATAACCGAGGATGCCGCTCCTTCCCAAGCACCACCTACGGTCATGTGTGCTGGGACGCTTCGTCAACATGGCCCTCCGATGTTCAGCGGCACCGACGAGCTTGACGTCGAAGACTGGCTGGTAGTGTTTGAGCGTGTTAGCGGTTCCAACAAATGGGATGACCCTGCTAAGTTGACGCGCGTCAGCTTCTAACTGACCGATGTGGCGAAGCTATGGTACTACAACCATGAAGCCGAGTTCACCACCTGGTCGGCATTCAAGGAAATCATCGCTTCGTTCTTCGGTCGGCCTGGATTGCGCAAGCTTCGCGACGAACATCACCTCCATGCCAGAGCCCAAAGGAACGATGAGACGTTCACAAGTTATATTGAGGACGTCATGGATTTCGGTGTGCGTGAATGCATCTATGGCGGAGTCTGACAAAATAAGGCACATATTGAAAGGCATAAATGACGATGCATTTCATATGCTGGTAGCCAAGTGCCCGCAGACAGTAGCGCAAGTCATTGAACTGCGCCAAAGCTTGGATGAGCTGCGCAAAGAGCGCCTTTGTACCCGTCGCGCCGCAATTCCCACAGTGGAACTCTCATGTTTGGAAGCTAAGAGCACTGGCGCTGAATATTCCACCCTACTTCCGCAAATTAATCAATACATCCGTGAGGAAGTGGCTCGTCTGCTCTCCATTGTCACGTCTGTCACCGAGAGTCTCACGGCACTGGATCACTCGCTCCGTCGTGTGATTCAACTCAAGTTGCTGAGGCGGTTCCACCACCTGTATCACCAACGCAGCCTGTAGCACCTCTTACCTATGCTGAGGCCGTTACCCGTTCCTATGATCGACCGACGCCAACACCATCCGCCCCAGTCACCAACCTCTACTCGCCACCACGCCCTGTTCACCCAATACGCCCGGTTCTCGCGCAACCCCTCTCACCTCCCGGACCACCTCACAACCCTTGGCGCACTCCAGACAACAGGCCCATCTGCTGCGCCTGTGGCATTCCTGGCCATGTTGCGCGTCACTGTCGCCATCAGCGCAGTGTTTATGCCAATGATTACGTCCCCAACCTCGAACACATGCCACAGCAGCTAGCATACCCTGTTCCCGCCAACTCATCTGGCGCTTATTCGCGCCGTGCCAGCTCCCTCTCACGTCGATCTCCTCCTCCCCGGCGCCGCTCCATTTCTCCTATGCTCCACCGTACCAACCCCACGCAAGAGGAAAACTAAGAGCCGCAGTTCCTGAGGCACGAACTGCATCCTCGTCGAAAATTTCAAGGCCTCATCTTTCGCCTCCGAACGAGATCGCGGTTATTATTGATGGTGTCGCGACGAACGCTCTTGTTGACACAGAAGCTGCCGTTTCTGTTTTAAGTGAACTGTTGTGCCGCAAACTGCAGAAAGTGACGACACGCATTTCTGATATTTTATTACGGACGGTGAGCTCGCAGCACGTTAAGCCTGTGGCGGCGTGCACGGCACGTCTTTATATCAACGACGCATTCTGCATTGAGGAATTTGTGGCGTTCAATTGCATTCAATGCATTCAATTGCATTCAATGCATTCAATGCATTCAATGCATTCAATGCACATCTACAAAGAACAGCAAGGTGAAGGAACTTGAGAATACGCCGTGCTATTTGGCAGCGCAGTGCTGTGGTGGTTGTCAAGTTTTTTGTGGACCTGCGCTTAAGCCGTGCTCTCCCCCCCCCCCCCCTGAGTAAACTGTAGATATATGTAGTGAACTAAGGTAATAGTATATAATAAGTACACATACACTTTTGTGACATTACAGACATCAAATGCACACGGCTATTTGCGTTGCTCGCTGACATCAATACCGCTATACACCGTGTTCACGACTTGAAGATGTGCTGTTTTACAAAAGTTCACGTCCACCAGCTAACCCTAATCATCGCCCTGTGACCTGTCGAGCGCTCGGGCATGCTACGCACGAATTGTAATTTGTTGAGTTGTAGATAAGTGCGGGAAGTAGTAAAAAACGTGAAGTTGCGGGTATTTATCAGTTATCATATCTGGGAACTTACACCAAGACACGGAAATGTAAAATTTATGTGCAAAAAAAGAAGAAGAATAGCGAACAAGAAAGACTCTACTAAAAATTGCACGTTCTTTTTGCTTGCTTTTAATATCAATAAAAAATGCAATTATACTCTTGTTCACAACGCAACAACGACAAGTGAACAAACTTTTTACGGGCTTTTTTATGATCCTTCTGTAGACCATCGTCACACTCCATGCACTTTTTGTCGTTGTGAACGCTACTAGTGCTACTGATTACTAAACCCTCAGAAATTATTGTCCACTACATTTAAAATTACCATATGAACATTGAAGCAATTCCGCTGTTGCTTACTCCTTAGAGAAATTGTGCACAGTATATCTGCCCCAAAAGCAACTCTTTTTACAAGATATCCTCACAAAAACAAATTGACCGAACCTATGATAATTACCTTTGGAGTCCACCACACATTTTTCGTTTGCACTACGTGTAGCCTTATACGAGAAGGCACTATGACGCTTGCTCATCACACATGGAATGTCTGAAAAACAAGATCATCGCGACCTCAAGTTTGCGTCATGCTTGCGTTCACTTAGCATATGCAAAGCACGTTTTCTTCCTTTTTGTGCCCTTGCTGACGTCTCTAGAGTTATCTGCAGATAAGAAAAAATCCGAAGACTTTATATACCTATATTTAGTTAATACTATCACATGAACTGAATCTACGAAATAAATACGCGCAAAAACTGTTTGGAAGCCGCTTACGCTTACGATGGAACGCCTGAAATCATAGCGATTTCCAACGTTTGTATCGAAGAGCTGAGTGCGGTGAAAGCAAGAAAGGAAGCCTGGTCCCGTCACGCACCAAAAGATGCATCACGCTTGATTTCAGTCAAGAGTTAAAACCAAAGACGCAACGGCCATGTGTAAATGAATGCTTGACAAACAAGATTAGCGTCTATGATGCCAGTCACGCGTTGCACTCAACTGCCCTTGGTTCGCGATTGTAAATGCCACCAACCAATACATGGTCGTCAGGAATTGCTGTTGTCACTGGCACTTAGGAAAGAAAGGTTTAGCTATTGCTTTAACTTTTTTCAAAGAGTGACCCGGTTTTCTTTCGCGACGAGAAGAATCCTAGAAATGATAAACGCAGTTACATTTGCATCTTTGAAGCAGGTCCTCCCAGCTGCCGAGTTCAAAAATAAACTGGAATGTCGAAACCAATGAAAACATCAGCAGTTCGTGTGTTTATTTTTTTTTCGTCCTGCTTTTGAGCATACCATAAATGTGTTGTTATCAACACGTACACACTAGCTGAGCTTGCCAGTTTGCTGAATTTTATGTACATCACTGTGTTTCGGTAGTTCCATCAACTTAAGTCTCGTAGCTTTACCCAACGTGCGCTCTCCGAGAGGCCATCGAAGAGGATGAAATTCCGGAAGCGAAGTGGTGATAAAGGGGTAATTTTACAACAGTCAAAAGAATGAATTGATGGAGTGAATTCGCACTTGTTTCACTGGTGCTGCTCACAGAATAGATCGACTAGTAACGGTAGGTAGCTGCTTTACTTGAGATCATTTCTCTTTTGTGGCACTTCACACAAACTCTCGTGTATTGTTAATTTGATATTTTCAACATTTTGCTTGATTTCTGAGCGTCTTACTTCAAAAATTATACTAAAGAAAAAAGTCTGGGCATTTCTTGCTCTTATTTTACTATTTTTAACTTTTCACCCCCTTTCATAGCTTCAAGAAAGTAAATAAGATATATCGAGCAACGCAAAAAAAATTGATCGATATTTGGGGTTTAACGTCCCGAAACCACCATATTATTATGAGAGACACCGTAGTAAAGGGCTCTGGAAATTTCCACCACCTGGAGTTCTCTAACGTGCACCCAAATCTGAGCCCGTGGACCTACTGCATTTTCGACTCCATCGAAAATGCAACCACCACAGCAACAGAATATATGATGTTTCAGTCTTGTAGCAATTTGGTCTATCAAAAAGCAGCATATGACTTGGTAACTGGAAAACATAATCTCGTTTCACGCGGGCTTCGGTTGTTAAGCTAACCTCATTCACAAAAAGAAAGCATTGTAAAGTACACAACACCATCCGAGCTTCGGGCTTGTTATCAGCTGTCGAGAGTACTGGGACTTATCATGCAGCTGAACAGCACATCATAAGCCTATATTTGTTGTTTCCGTAAGCCGCTATTGAGTGTTTGTAACTGTTTGCTGAGTAAAACGTGTCTCAGATCGCTCCCAGGCTCAATTAATGCCGCGGAATACCTTCGCTCTAAGCATTGCGTCGTACAATATTCAATTTGACCGTTAATAATTAGATAATAAATAAACTTATTGAATAACCCGTGACGTTCAACAGACATTCAGAAGAGACTGTCTCTTGCTGGCATTATATGTATGTACATAGGTTATAGGTCTCCGGGTAATTTACAGAGGAGAACTTAAACTAGTTAAAGGAAAGCAGCTTGAGGGATACGAGGCATGCCTGTTAGCGAATAAAATATACAGTCATTATAACTTAAGAGCCCATCTTTTTAAATCAGTTCAGCGCTGAGGAAAATCAAATTAAAAAGGCTCCGCCGGCAGTGTAATGAGGAACCATAAAGGAGCCTTGGCGAGTGCATGCTTTTTGCACATTATACCGACAAAGATTACAGTTGCGTAGTCATACAACTTAAAATAACCGCTAGCCTATGTTTACGCACATTTTCCTACGCTAGCCTATGTTTCGCCTCCTTTAAATCTACGTTTACAACGCTCGTGCTTTGAGTGGCGAAATACGCTGTTGGCCAGCTGTTTTTTTTTTTTTTTCGCGAGGCGAGCGTAAGTGGCGAACGCGGTGTTACAGCCTGGTAAAGCGGAGCTATTTTAGGCATAGAGTTTCCTAATATATCCTAGAAAGAACTCTGGCGCTAGTGTCTATGTGAGCTGCAACGCACGGCGCTTCAGCGAGCATGTGAATGATGGGTAGTACACACATTTGTCTATTTTTGGGGGCGAAGCTTTTTATAGCGACACTTGTTCGTCCCTCGCAGCCGTTGTAGTATGTAACAAGTATAACATTTTGACCTTCAAGGTGGTGCCGGTGAGAGATTTCTTCTCTGCGTTGTTGAACAATAAAAATAATGCTCAATGTACATGCCATTGGCTGCTAATGGGGAATGAGAGACAGGAGCATTGGGCTTTTAGTTAACGCGCACGCTGCGATCTCCATTAGCAGCCATTGGCATGTACATTGGGCACTATCTGACAAGAAAGGGTTGCTACGTTATACTCGCTGGGTGTAACCTTCTTAGTTTTAGAAAGGTTTAGCGAGCGTTGAGCTGCAGTGCCATGAGTACAGTGAACTAGTATATACCATGAAGTCGAGGTGGTTAAAGTTGGGAATTAGACCCGAAGCGCCAGCCGTAGGAAAATGTGCGTGTGCCACCTCTCGTTTAGTCCTTGGAATGTCCGCTGGATGGCGGTGCTTCTATATGGGGAACATATGATGAAAAGATGCGAGGTGGTGGTACTTGGAGTGTTGAATAGATGGACGAACGGACACACAGACAGATGCATGGATGGACGCATGAACGGACGCAGGGGCGGATGCATGGACGAACGCAGGGACGGACGCATGAACAGACGCACGCACAGACGGGCGGATGGATGCATGGATGGACGGAAGCAAGAACGAATGGATGGACGAGCGCTCCGCCCCCATCTCCATCATTCACTCTGTGGATATGCTGCCAATTTTTTTTGTACTTTTGGCCTGTTTCTGGTACCGTGTGTGTTCGTGTGGCTTAGAGCTGATTTTTCACGAAAAAATAAATTAGTAACTGTTCAGCGTTTGCGCTTCACAATCTTATTCTTTTAGGCTTTCTTTAGGCTTACCATTTTGAATCGGGTAACGCAAAGTTCAAAAGATTTTATCTTTTTCTTCAAAACAAACCGTAATTAGCAATAAACGAAGCCGCAAGTACGTATCGCCGCCCGCAGGTACGAAGACTAGGCAAATGTGTGTACTACCCATCATTTCCATGGTCGCTTAACTATCGCAGCGCCAGAGTCCCCTCTAGTTGATTTTGGGAAGCTATGATTTTAAGAGCGAAGCTCCTTAAGCCATGGGTTGTGTATCTGCGATGCATGTAGCAGTTTTCGTTGTAGTAGTAGGTACACACCTCTCATTTATTCCTAGGAATGTCTGCCGGATAGCGGTACTTCAATGAAGAATATATGATGAAAAGATGCGAGATGACGGTACTTAGAGTGCTCACTAGATGAACAGACAAACGCTTGAGCAGACGAATGGACGGACAGACAGACATATGCAGCGACGGACGGACGCAGGGATGGATGAACAGACGCACAGACGGACGCGAGGACGGACGCACGTGCGGGTGGACAGAACGACAAGCAGGCGGACAGATGGATGGGCGCGTGGACGGACGGACGAACGAACAGACAGACAGATGCAGAGACAGACGGGTGGACGCACGGACGAATGGACAGACGCACAGACAAACGCATGAACGGACGGATGCATGAACACACGGATCAACGCACGAACTTACGCACGGACGGATGGAGGGAAGCAAGAACAAACGGACGGACGGAAGCGCGGAAAGACTGACCGAAGCTTTGCGCCGCTAATCATCATTCACTCCGTATATACGCCGTGATTTTTTTTGTAAGAATGAATGTTATGAGCGGGATCAACACTAGGGGTAATGTGGCCACCTGGCATCGTGTTAATGCATCGACAAAATTGCACTCCCCTTGCTTGAAACGTGCCAAGGGAGATGAACGCGTCGAAACGACGCGTTGAAGGTTGAATCGTGGCTGAGTACGGCCTAATGCATTACTTCACTTTACCAAGAGCACTGTAAAACGACAGTAAATATAAAATACTCATTTGTAGATTTGCCAGGTAATGTAATGCGGCCGTAGCGCACTGTTCTACCTCTGTTGTCGCTGAATAATAGGTCATGGGTTGAGTGCCATTCACAGCAATGTTCTTTTGCTTTTCGATCCTGCGTATTTTTTCAACGTCTTTGCCGTGATGGAAATAGGTCACTGAAGGATTCGTAAACCCCACCATAAAACAGTTTCATGTTAAAAATGGCGGATGCCTCAGATGCTTCTTTCAGAATATAATGTGATTCCGTAATCTCGCCCTGTTCAAACTGCCTTCTCAGCCGCTAGCCTGCGTTCCCTTCTCGATGAACTCGTTGAATTGCGTGGCATTCGTAAAGAGTCTTATCGATCCCAAAGCAGTTTCAAGCATCGGCATGGATCAAAGGTGAAACACCTGCTTACCAAGCAAGAAATCTGCGTTCAATTCCTACTGGGGTAGAAAACATTGAGACCTTAGCATGAATCACAGTTTTAAGCCCAGGGACAACGATGATTCGCAGCTAACGACGCAGACACCGGAATTTCTGTGAAACGAGCTGTTTAATCCTATCGCGTCAATATAAATAGTCATGATTTGTGTATTGCGGCGGCTAGCTTCATTCTGTATTGCGTAAAATATGGAGTCACTTATAAAGTGTTTTTGAAGAATTTTCAATTTCATTTTTACATAGAAGAAGAGTATACTTGTCGGAACGGCATCTCTCGACACTTTTTCATCCAAGTGCACCAGAAAGATCGCAAGCATGCTGATGCTGTATGAGCACATGGGGCGAAAAAAGTTAGCTGCTGCGGCATTTTGAACTCGAGGTAGCGCAGTTTTCAGATTACAACACATGACCATATGAGTTGAGTACTGCATTGCAACAACTTTTCTTTTTCTGAGCGTATACCACTAGCATTGGATGCAACCTGAATTTACCGTGTGTGCATCACCTAGGTATACTACGTAACATAGTTGTGCATAAAGGCGGGCATTGGTGAATGCCACTCAATTCCACTGAGCGAGTGTCAGTTCTCGTGCAAGTGATCGAAGCCTTGCAGTGGCGTCCGTTCTTCATAATGGTATAGCTGCACAAGGGGCATCATCATGAGCCGATCGGGCTGCTTCATCTGCACGGTTGTTTCCGTCAATGCTGCAGTGGCCTGGTATCCATTGATACGCTATGTCATGTTGTTTCTCTATAGCCCGGTGGTGAAGCAGTCGTATTTCAGCCATTAGTTGTTCATTTGATCCATGACGACATGGCGAGGCAATGCCCTGGAGCCACACCTACAGCTCCGTCTTCCATCAGCAATAACCAGAGCTGAGGAGACACTTTTGTGCCGTCTGTGGATTGGGGTGGCCTTTACGAATGCTTATTCGCTTCGAATCGGAATGGCCAGCAGCCCGACATGTGACAACTGTGGCTGCGCAGAGACTTTCTCCCATCTTCTCTGCGAGTGTCTTCGCTTCAGCGTGCCAAGAAAAGAACTGTCGAAAGCTTTAGATAGACTAGACAATCGCCAATTGTCGGAAGAAAGGGTATTAGGACACTGGCCGAGACCGTTCTCTGCACGCAAGGCATTGAGAGCGTTGTTGCGCGTTCTGCGGGCAAGTAGTCTTAGAGACAGACTGTAAGCAGTGTCGTGGATCGTCTGATGACCTTCTCCCTTTTTTTCAACGTCTCTTTCCTCTCGTCTTTTATCTCCCTTACCCCCTTGCCCAGTACAGGGTAGCCAGCCGGTCTGAGAACTGGCTAACCTCCCTGTCCATCCTCTTTCAATCCTCCTCCTCCTCCTCCATAGTTGCGCATAAGTTTATATTATGTACAAAATTCATCTATAGATATGTGATTTAGACTCTACGGTAATGTTGGGCTAGTGGGTAGATCCTTTTTAAAAGCTCAATTTGAGCACAAACACACGACACACTCACACATCCATGCAGCGTTGTGCGTGTTTGATATCTGGTTGTGTGTGTGCGTGTTTTTGTGCGTCATGTGTTCATGATCAAATTGGGATCTTCGAAAATTGACTGTACAGACTGCCAGAATATACAGTTACAGGCCAACATTCACCATACAAAAATATATCGAAACATAGGATCGGATACATTGGAATAGACAAGTCGTACAAAATGTAGCTATTGGCTGTACTAGCTTCTTTCTTTCTTTCTTTCTTTCTTTCTTTCTTTCTTTCCTTCCTTCTTTCTTTCTTTCTTTCTGTTTTTCTTTCTTTTCTTTTTTTTTCTCTTTCTTCCTTTTTTATTAATTTGTTAAGAACAATCACGGAACTCTCCAAGGGAGATACGGCTATAGGCAAATATTGTCTAACTGCAACATGGCTCCATACAGCAGTGGCAGGTCAATGTGCGTAAAACTTCAAGAACGTTACCGAAGGCGCATTGTAAGAATAATGTAGTTGCCAATCTAGTTTTCCTGAAGACCACCACACATCCAAGCAATATATTCACTTTTAAATTATTATATGTTCTCTTTGTTGCCGCTAAACACAACCAGCAAAAGAGCAGCTTTTTTTGTGGACGACAAAAGATACAATATATAATAATTTTCGTAGATGCTGGCACCTTTCGTCTTGCTAGAAAATGGCATTCAGTAAGGCCATTTTTTTCATTTCACTACAGTACCTTAATGTCTGATTAAAAGGGTATTACGTAATAGGCTCTACTCAGCTGGTTATGCACATACTTGAAAATATTGCACATAAAAGTTGCAGTCATGATAATGTCGCAGTATGCCGTTGAAATAGAAAACATGGCAGTGCGCGACAACGAAGGCGAGATTCTGTTATTGAATAAATAATTTTGAAGATATCAACAATATTGTATAACAATGTTGATATTTAAAAATTAGGAATTTCATGATGAAAGCTTTCAGCGTCTCATGCTCACGTGCATCCGTCCATCTGTGCAAGCACCCACATGGTACTAGGGGGGCTTTAGCCAGGTGGCTGCCGGAGTGTGCCAACGAACGCCGATTGGGTCGAACTCTACAGCGCTCAAGTTTCGCTTATGTAACGTCACTGTGGCCATCTTCACTACCCACGGGCTAACGAAAGGCTGAGTGAAGCGGAAGCAGTGACTGGGGGACGGATACAGGCGGGCACGTATCCCCGCTGTTCACTAGTCCACGTAATGCACCCCGGCCACGAAAGTACGAACTGCGAATACTGCCGAGACTCTGTGCACATCCTGTGCCACATGATATGAGGGGGCCGAAACAACACGAGCTTCCCGACCATAGACGAACCGAGCGTAAAATAAAATCGAAAAGTCTAGTGTGAGATGTTGCTGACGTCAATAAACCATGAGTCTTAGCACTGGCTGGTGGAAGGGGCTCAGGTAGAGGCTGCTAGCCTTGGCTACCTGGAATTAGGAAGTCATCCACTTTGGGTGAAGACAAAACTCGCCTGGTCACACCACACAATGTAATTCTATATCGATCACTTCACGGTTTCCTGAGTTTACAAAACCACCTTTCTTCGCAGGCATCAAACAAGTCAGTTCTAGCAGGTGGATGACGTTGTTCGAACAATTCGCAATGTAAATTTGTCGTGGTGTGAATTTGCTTGAATAGCCTTGTACGCTTGCCCTGCATAGCCTTATATTGCTTATTTTTTCTCAGTAATTAAAGTCACTACCTCATCCCAGCTTTTATAGTATTTCCAGCTTTATTTGTAGCCTATGTAGTCATCTACTACCAATAGTCTTGAAGCACACAATTTCGTTGCTCTAATGGTGTATTTGATTATACATGTTGAGGTCTGTAAATTATCTATAGTAAATGATCGCACACTTTTAACAAACCAAAGTACAATTAGGTGTTACGTTTATTATAACTATAAAGCATTGCTAATATCGTTGAAATATTATTTTGATCTGCGGATGAACGGGCAGCAAAACTTTGGTGCTGTTTTTAAAATTTGAACATACCTGTCTGTGTACACACATGAAGTTGCCGATTTCATGATGAAAGCTTTCAACGTCTGATGCTCACGTCCATCTGTGCAGGCACCCACACGGTACTAGGGGAGCTTTAGCCAGGTGACTGCCGGAGTATGCCAACGGACACTGATTGGGTCGAATTTTACAGCGCTTACGTGTCGCTTATGTAGTGTCACTGTGTCCAGTCTGTCCAATTATGCAAAAAGGGACACGCGCGCCTCATGTTTCGTTATAACAAACTCTGTCTCAATAGGCACGCACGTTCGCCAAACACTGTTTGGTGTTTAATATGTGGCGTTTTAATGACAACTGCCTCCTTACAACATGATATGATCTATTGTAACGAAACCTCTACTTTGTTTAGCTCAGAATACCTTGGATTTCTATTCAAATTCTTTCATCTATTCTAGGCTCCTCATCTCTACCGCAGCATTGAGCGTTCTTGCAAAGCCCTACCTGGAACTAGGCACACCTTTTGAAGACTGCTCGAAGTTTTTTTTTCAGCATGTTTTAGAACATGACTATGTGGACATACATCAGCTATACGAAGGTTTTTTTAAAAATTTAGAGCATTGCCACTTCCAAGTGTCCCCGCTTTCTAGGAGTTTGTCCACCTTAGCAATTTTCGCCTACGTGAACTGAAGGCAACTAGAGGAGAGATAGAGAGAAAAAGAAAGGCTGGGTGGTTAACCAGGTATCGGCATCTGGTTTGCTACCCAGCCCTGGGGGTCGCGAAATAGGGGCAAGAAAGAGGGAGTATATATATAGATAGAGAGAGAGAGAGAGAGAGAGAGAGAGAGGGAAAGAAAACGCGCGTGCACTCATGAAAAAACGAAGGCACACACAGGAAGGGCATTCTGGCTATAGAACCGTTCAGAAAGGCCGGTCGATCGCAAAAAGTGCAGTAGCACTTTCAGGGCCTTCTTCTGTGAAGTTGAATCTTCTCGATATTGTAGAATCATTTTCTTCTACAAAGGTTGATTATCTAATTTGATGAGTTACTCGTGAAGGCATAGTCGTTGTCTACTATAATTTAGGCAGTCACAAAGAATATGTTGGATGGTTTCTTCTTTGCCAGAGTGGCCACAGGCTGCGGTGTCAGCCATCCCAACGCGGAAAGCGTAGGCGTTGGTAACTAATTTGTCTAATGAGCTATGGGAAGAATGATATATTAAAAAGTCCAGCCTTAAAGATATCAACGTTTTATATGTTAGAATGAATAAAAACATGTCCGTCCATCTTCCCTGTTGAAAAGAGGATTCCTGCAAACTTTGTCTGCTTTGTGGATAGGAAAAAGATATTACCATTTTAAAGAACCCATTTCCGCAAGATTGTGGCACCTATGTGTTTGTTTTAGCTCAGTGGATTATTAGCCCGAAACAATTGACTCTCAAACTTGGCTGCACTAAGGTTTGTTTTACCTAGGGCTACATTTCTTAACATGGGCATACCACTTTAACCGTAACCTTGAGCAGATGTGTGCAACTGAGTGAACTTTCCATCCAACAAGGAAACCAAAAGCGGCCAATAACACTCCTTTGGGCATCATGGTTAGGTGAATGCCGCAAAGACAATAATAGAGAGTTTTAGTGCTGAGCACGCAAGCTCTTGTGGCGTTGCGGGTTTGGGGACGCGCGGCGTTGGGTACCCAACCCATACCCAACTGGAATGCCTTATAGAGGCGCGCACGCAAACGCAAGCCGCACGAAGGTCACACGCGCTCGCAGCGCCATAGTGTCTTAATTGGCGCGTAAGTATTATTTAAATATGTTTACGATTTAAAGTGTTAAAATAAACTTACATAGTGACATGAAGTAAACTAATTTCAATAAATCATTTTTAAATTATATGACAGTTCTAAATACGGAACAAAAAAACTTTTTCGTATGCGCCACACTTGCGACTGAAGCCGGTTCCGTCGATGCCAAGCAATGCAGACGGCTGGTCGTAGTCCGACAAGCACGACGACACAGCAACGGTGTAACGGGTAACTCTCTGTAACTTTTAGCTTGTACGTATACTTCTTTACGTTAACGTGTAACCAGATACCAGTTTGCGTATACCATCCTACCGGAACGTGCCTCTACTAACGTTTTGAGCTCATCATACGTAATATGTATGCCTTTACGTTTTCGCAAACCATAAATCGTGATGCTAACTGCGTTTCAACTGCATTCAACTTACATAGGAATGAATCACCGTTGCGGCAAAATCACGAGACTTTTTTATCGCAAAAAAGTGAAAAATATATGGTTGCTGTAACGATAGTGTCCACATCTTGTGACACTTCGTGCAACCACAGTTATGAACATGTTGGCTTACGCGTAATGTTTTTGAGTTGAAAATGAATAAAAAGGTTACTAATTTGTATTAACACCGCTGCATGGTTTTCGCACCAGACGTACAATGCACAATTTTCTGCAATAACAATGTTGTGGTTGCCTGGTTCACTACAGCCGCGCTAGATGGCACCACCTATTCAGCTGGTTGGAGAGCTGGCATATTTTTAGTTTTTATGATCCAGGCTATTCTAGCTTTGGTAATCTGGCTGAAACAATGTAATCGCTATTGCTGCTCGCACTTTGGCTTATTTTAACTAGACGGCTAGAGTATCCGCAGTGCGAATACCGTGAGTTCTTGCGAAGGTGGACCTTACAAGGCGGCCGATCCTTGCTGTCCGAGATTTGGTGCCTTTGTGTCATGATATTTGTATAGTGGCTATCCACTATATTATTTGCGCTCAAAACTTATAAGTGAAAGTGGTGGTGCTGGCCAGCCTCGGCTTTGCTCACCGTGAAGGTGAGTGACATCACGGGTAACATGATGCGCCAGGGCAGCTTGTCTCCGCTAGGAGGCCAGTGGTGGCAACGTTGTTTATGGCCACGCGGACGCATCGCCCCATCGCTCCAGCAATCTTGCGACGCATCTGTTTGGGGTTTCACGCATGCGCAATACTACCGCCCCAACGTCCTGGGTACGCAAGCCGCTTGGGTACCCAGCACTAAAACTCCCTAATAATGCACCAAAGCTGACGTTTGCATGAGATGTATAGGGCTATTTCGCCTTACTAAACCTGAAACACGTTTCACCTCCATCGACAGCTAGAAAACAGCTGTCCACAATATATGATCATAACTCTTGGCTTAGTTTGTTATTCAACACTGACTGAAGAAGTTGCAATGAGGAAAAGGAGGCGGAATGAAAGAGGAAGGACAGAGAGGTTAGCCTGTTTTCAGACTGACTGGCTACCCTGTACTGGGGAAGGGGGTAAGGGGGATAAAAGATGAAAGAAAAGAGACGTTCTAAAAAAAGGAGAGAGAAGTTCATCAGACGATCCACGACGCTGCTTACAGTCTGTCTCTAAGACCACTTGCCCGCAGAAAGCGCAACAACGCTCTCAATGTCTTGCGTACAGAGGACGGTCTCGGCCAGTGTCCTAATACCCTTTCTTCCGACAATTGGCGATTGTCTAGTCTATCTAAAGCTTTCGACAGTTTTTTTCTTGGCACGCTGAAGCGAAGACACTCGCAGAGAAGATGGTAGAAAGTCTCTGCGCAGCCACAGTTGTCACATGTCGGGCTGCTGGCCATTCCGATTCGAAACAAATATGCATTCGTAAAGGCCTACCCAATCCACTAACGGCACCAAAGTGTCTCATCAGCTCTGGTTATTCCTGATGGAAGACTGAGCTGTAGGTGTAGGTCCAAATTATGAAGGCGGACGTTGGTGAATGCTGGTGAATTTCACTGAGCGAGTGTCAGTTCTCGTGCAAGTGATCGAAGCCTTGCAGCGGCGTCCGTTCTTGATAATGGGATAGCTGCACAAGGGGCATCATCATGAGCAGATCGGGTTTCTTCATCTGCACGGTCGTTTCCATCAAGGCTGCAGTGGCCTGGTATTCATTGATACGCTATGTCATGTTGTTTCTCTATATCCCGGTGATAAAGCAGTCGTATTTCAGCAATTAGCTGTGCGTTTGGTCCATGACGATATGGGGAGGCAATGCCCTGGAAGGCTGATTTGGAGTGGGAGAAGATTGACCATGTCTGTTGCGGTTCTTCAACTAGGAACTCCACAGTGGCACGAATGGCGGCGAGTTCTGCCGCCGTGGATGACGTCAGATGCGAGGTCCTGAACTTTATCGTGATGAATTTCTCCGGAATTACCACTGCGCCTGTTGAACTTGTTGAAGTGACCAACCCTTCCGTGTAAATGTGAAAGCGTCCACTGTGTTTCTCATGCAGTAACAGTAATGTTTTTTTGTTTTAGGGCGAAATTTGACAAATTTCTCTTCTTTTGCATTCCGGGGATGGTTATCAGGGCTTCCAGTGGATGTAGACACCACAATGGTAAAGATGGTCTTGCTGCGTGCGTGAAGTTCGTGGGAATCCCTGTGCGATATGGGGAAATAATAGAGCGGAACGCAGAGCGTGGCCTGGAAGTTGGAAGTGAGGCAAGGTGATGCGATTGAATCCGGGTGGCATGTATTATGTGCGTTCTTAAAGCATCGACACGAATGTAGGTTGTGATAGGGTGTTCATGAGCGATTGCGACAGTCGCTGCTGAGGATGCGCATCTCGGAAGCCCGAGGCATATTCTCCGTGTTTGAGCTTGTAATGACTGGAGGACGCGTACGTTTGTTATGCGGGCCTTGCCAAGCACAGGCAGGGTGTAGCACATGAAGACAAGTAAAAGTGCAGCATACAGTTGAAGCATGGCTCGTACCGATGCACCCCACGATTTTCCCGCAAGAAACTTTAGGACGAAAATGGGTGATTATGGTCAGTTTCTTCTTCATGTGAGCGATATGAGGGCTCCAAGACAAGTCACGATCTGTCATTATTCCTAGGAAACGGTGGGTGTTTTGATAGCTGATTGTGTGTCCATTATTTCTGATGTGGTATGGCGTCATTGTCTTGCGCGTAAACGCAACCAGTCAGCATTTTTCAGATGACAGCTCCAGTCCTCATCCGTGAAGGTAGTTTGACGTTAGTGTAGCCGCTGTCTGTAGCCTGGCTCGTACGTGTAAACGCGTGACCCCTGATTCCCAGATGCAGATGTCGTCCGCTTATATCGACAGATGTACGGAGTGTGACAGGACGTCAACGAAGTCGATGAGCGCAAGGTTTAAAAGTAAGGGCATAGGACCCCACCGTGAGCTACGCCGCGATAAGCATGATTGTGCCTTGTTGCACCATCTTCTGTCTGAATTGATTGATTGATTGATTGATATGTGGGGTTTAACGTCCCAAAACCACCATATGATTATGAGAGACGCCATAGTGGAGGGCTCCGGAAACTTCTGTCTGAAGGAAGAAGGCTCTGTCCTTCAAATAGCTGTAGATCCATTGGTAAACGCGGCCTCCCAGTCCAATGCTGCCCAAGGCGTCAAGGATGGTTTCATGTAGTACATTGTCATATGCAGCCTTAATATCCAAGAAAACTGTCACTGATAATCTCTTAGAATTTTCTGCTGTTGTACAGACGTGACAAGATCAACAACATTGTCTATGGAAGACCGTCCACGTCGAAAGCCGGTCAAAGCATCGGGGTATATATTGTTATGTTTCAAGTACCACTCCAGGCGAGTCAGCACTATTCTCTCCATCACCTTTCCGAAACAGCTGGCAAGCGCAATGGGGCGATAGGAGGCCATGTGCAGAGGCGATTTGCCTGATTTGAGCAGGGGCACAAGGTGACTGCACTTCCACGAAGGAGGAACCAAACCGTTGCTCCACTAGTTAATGTATACAGCTAGAAGGGCACGCCGAGGTGTTTGTCCTAGGTTAGCAAGGGCCATGTAAGTGACTCCATCGGGTCCAGGGGATGACGAGTGCTTGCATGCTGTCAATGCTGCCTCAAGCTCCTCTAGAGAAAACATATTGTTCATCTGAGTGTCTCTGGACACCGGCGCGTTTCGTAGGTTACTCATGTTGATCCCGGACCCCTTGTTTGCAACCCTGGCACAGAAGTCTTCTGCTACATCGATTTCACGTCGGCTTTGGTAAAGAGCAAGGCATTTGAACGGGCGATGCTGTTGTGGCAATGTTCGTAGGCCACGGATTATTCTACATATTTGCGAAAGAGGTTTGTGAAGATCGAGCGACTCGCATAGTGACTTTCATCGTAGCGACTGTAGTGCAGTTGATTCGACGTTGACTCTTCTTTTGTAGACGTCTCGCCTCCCTCAAGTCGTAGATGGATTTTGTGCGCCAATAACGTCGTTCGGCGCGAAGACGGATTGCTTGAAAACGCTCCAACTCCGCATCATATTTGCAAAAATCTGGCAAAGGTCCACAATTAAACGTTGCCTCTGTGATAGCGGCCTTCATTATACCTTCTAGGCTTCCAAGAGAACCTTCTCGGCTTCTGAAATTGGTTCACAAATTACGAAGTGGTTCACAAATTACGATACTTGGAAACTGATTCTTGAAAACATATGGCAGAAACTCCGAAATGCGGGGTTTAAGACCGTGGCATTCCATTGGAAAATTTATGCCTCTTGCACTTGTTTACAGAAGGGCTGGAGAGAAAGAGCCATGGTGCTTCTCTAGATTTGATATAACCGGAGTCAAAGCGTCCAATACTGGAAGAGCGCTGTGGGCAGCCGAAGTCTGAATATTATTCAGGGGTACTCGAATTGTCTTCATGAGGGTCTTAATTACGTCTATTATTTCGTTATCTTAACTGTCATGACTTACTCGCTCTGCAGTAGCTTCCAGCGGGCGATGCTGCGGCTCTACTGGCGGTGTCACTGACGGAAACGCTGGCCACACGTCAGGGTCAATGTTTCTTGCGTCTTTCTGAGGATGCTTGTTGTTGGCACTTGTTGATGCTTGTGGTGGTGAGTGCGTGATATGGGATAGCGGTGTATCCCTGGCCTTGGCAAAGGATGTCCTACGAGTTTTCCTATGGCGCGAACGACGACGTCGCACTTTGGCAGCAGCCTCCCTGTGGGTGGAACCGTCTCTGGCCATCGGCCTCAGCACTTGCATCTCCTTCTTCACGTTTTGGCACTGCTTTGATGACGCCTCGTGAGGACCTTGGCAATTGCCGCGTTTGCGATGTTCTGCTTGGCAGGCTTCTGTGTTGTGTGACTCCGAGCATCGGGAGCATACAGCAGAACTTGTGCAAACAGCACTCACGTGTCCTATTTTACAGCACTTCCGACACAGAAGAGGTTTTGGCACGAACGGCCGTACTGTGTGTCGAAAATGACCAACTCTTACTTGAGTCGGGAGACTGTCACCCTTGAAAACTAGTTTCACGCATCGTGAGTTCTCGAGACGGCGGGCTTGCAAGATTATAGTAGCTTCCGTCACTGGTTTGATTAGAATGGGAAAATCAATATCGCTGATAGAAGTGTCGACGTCGTAGATAACGCCTGCCCTTGAGTCCTTGCCATCTGGTATGAAAGAACGCACGTTGATGTTCCCCAGCACATTCACCTTGGTCAATATGTAGAGAGCAGTACGTTGCGTAACGTCTATCGCCAGAACGTTCTTGCGGCCATTGATTATCACGTCTGTATTTTGTCCCGGAACGAGCGCCTCAAGTGACATAGACGTGACGCGGTGATTTAGTCGGTTCATGCTGTCAGCGGGATTCAGCGGGACAAACCACATAAAGGGTGCTTTCCAGCGCAAGCGACAGGGCAGGAGGGGACAGGAGAAGAGACGAGACAGAGCGCTGAACTGCCAACATTTTATTTCTTGTGAAGGTATTCGCTTTTATACAGTTACCAGTCGCACTAGTCATGCGCGAAACACAATGCAATGCATAAGTACATCACATTGACAAGCAAAGGCAAATTAGACAGATCCATTTTGGAAGTTTTCACTAACACTAATGTGACGCACGTTTTCAGATACGTAGATGATTTTTTAATTTTTATGGACGCTGACGTTGCATCGTATAGGAAAGACGCTCTTACAGTTTTAGACCTGATGCGAAATGGTTTTAAACATTTTGAGCTTACTCATGAACTATCCGAGAATTGTGAAATCAGGTTCCTTGACTTTAAGCTTTTCCTGAATAATGGACGCACTTGCTGGATGTATCAACCGCGTGGAAATAAGCCTGTTTTGCCATTTCATTCCGCGCATTCTAAGTTAGTTAAGCGAGGTATTGCAAAATCTTGCTTCATGAATGCCTTGCGAAAATTATGTGTGCACAAGATTACAGAAAGTTTTGTTGAGCAATCTTCAAGGCTGACGTTGGCTGGTTTCCCGGACCACGTGCAAGTTTCCGTTGCCGAAGGCCTGCTGCGTGAACTTAAGGCCAAAGGGACAAATAACGCAGTCCCACCTGTCACAGCTAGACAGGCTTTCACCGTGGTTCCATATATGCAAAAGATAGCGCACAATCTTAAGAAAGTGTCACAGCGAGTTAATGTGAAGGTGGTCTTTACGGCCCCTCAAAAATTGAGTCACCTGTGCAAGCTGTCCGTTCCTCCATCCAGATCTATTCTCGGTTGCACTAAAAAACTTGCAAATAAATTCAGAGATTGCATCTGTAATGTGGTGTATCAGCTGCTGTTATCGTGTGGAAGGTATTACGTCGGTCAAACAGGTCGTTGTATAAATGAGAGGCTGAGGGAACATATGTACAATGGGGATCACTATAAACAAGGATGGCTGTCCGTTCACTGCAGCAAGTGTGGCTGCCGGCCAATATTTTCAGAGTGTTCTATTGTTGCTAGATGCAGGGATCGTACCACGCGCGAGATCATAGAGGCAGAAAAGATTTGCTCATTGAAAGATGCTTGTGTTAGCACAACTTCTGTCGCACTCACCGATAAGGAAAAGTTGTTCCTTTGCTTGTCAATGTGATGTACTTATGCGTTGTCATTGTGTTTCGCGCATGACTAGTGCGACTAGTAACTGTATAAAAGCGAATACCTTCACAAGAAATAAATTGTTGGCAGTTCAGCGCTCTGTCTCGTCTCTTCTCCTGTCCCCTCCTGCCCTGTCGTTTGCCCTGGTAAGCACCCTTTATGATGTTATACCAACACACCCAATCCCACTGTCTCTTGGGAAAACAAAATAGTGTGAACTGGTGGCTTTTGAATATTCGGGGTGGCCTTACTTTGGGAAGGAGATGTCGTAAGCAGCCTCCTCTTCGCCTTGCGTCTTGCCACGGGCACAAAGTCACTTTCATCGAAGCTCTCATCACTGGCCGTAGAGTATTTCAGCGTGTCCTCACTGTCGACGTCACTTGGGTGACCGGAGCGCTTTCTTAGAGTGGCCACAGACGACGTGGAAGGTATTGGTGGAGGCCCTGGTGATTCTACATCCATTTCCGCAGGCAGAAGAACGGCGTCTTCCACAAGCACCAATGAAAACGAGAAAAAATAACAGAGACTGAAACCAGCGTTCCACTCAGGAAAAACTTCGTTCTTTTGGACGAAGATGCAATGAGTGCGTAAAAAAGTATGCGTAAGGATTGCTCCCGTGAAATGAAGACGAGCACAGCTCGTTTTCAGTGGAGCTCCAGCGAAAACAAATGACAATACCGTACAAAACTCTTTCGGCGGCAAGCTTCGCTACTTCGTAACGTGCGAATTATGCAAAGGAGGGAACTCACTAAGAATATTCGAATCGCCGTGCATTTCTCGCATATTTTGCATTCCAGGCGACAGCTCTCTGAGAACATTCAGTCCATCTGGTCCAATCTCTCGCAACACGTCGCTCATCTCCAAACTATCCTTCTAGCTCCTTCATTCGTCCAACTCCAATCCTCTTCTGCAATGGAGTAAGTACAAACGCAAAACGCAATGAACAGTCATTCCCGTTTCTTCCCATCAGTTTTTCTTTGTTTCTTTCCTATTTCTGGCACAGTCGCTGCTACTATGCAGATGGTTACTGCTCTATTATTCTGAATACTGTCAGCAATTTTAAGTGCTTTATTCGGTTTTTCGGTAATGTAATGATGTGCTAGTGTAACAATTTGGGGTGCTTTAGTAGCTATTGATTTGTGACTATATTGAAAGAACACGCACACAAATATGTCATAAACAAAACTAGCAAAAGAAATGTACTAAAAATGTACTATTTCATCACGTGATGCCCAACAGGTGCTTTTTCTTCTTTTTTTTCGTGTACGAATGTAGAATTTTTATCCAGCCGGAGAACGACGAATGGTGTGTGTTTTGGGGGGAAAAGGGGGCACTCTTCATAGTCAAGTATAACGAAGTGCCCGTGTTGTTGAAAATATTTCGCGGCTGTGAAATACATTTTCAAAGTTTTATTTTAAATTCTTTTCCGGTGTATATGAGTAATAGTTCAAAACAGAGATGTTAAGACAATGATCCGAAAGAAAGTGCTAAAAATAATATAATAACACAGAGAATTTTGTACCAAGTTTAACGCTATGGGGTAAAAGAGCTCGTTTCGCAGAAATTCTGGCGTTGGCGTCAGCTTGGTTGGTTGTGAGCAAAAAATAATCATCCTATGAGTTACCGAAAAATCGAGAACGCCGCAAATAAGATAACTGGTAAAAAATCCTGGGCCAGAGTGAGGGGTTGTTTGGGTCCGAGTGGCGACCAAACCAGCGTAGTTTGCATGGCAAGCGAATGTCCTACCACACGGCCACGTTTTTGCTTGCGAATACAGTGAAAAGAGTGCCATGTGCTTGCAAATGCAGTGAAAAGTAGCTTTCATGCTGTACAAACACACGTGTCTGCATACATGTATCACAATGAAACATGAAATATTGTATGATCGCATAGTACAAGCGTCCATTGCCAGCAGGCATCAGAACACAGGATTATCATAATGGTGCCGTGGTTTTAATCCGGTCACCTACTACAAAAAGCACACCCGCTAGTGCGCCTATTCCATTAGGGCCACGTAAGCCCCGCCGCGGTGGTCTAGTGGCTAATGTACTCGGTTGCTGACCCGCAGGTCATGGGATCTAATCCCGGCTGCGGCGGCTGCATTTCCGATGGAGGCGGAAATGTTGTAGGCCTGTGTGCTCATATTTCGGTGCACGTTAAGGAATCCCAGGTCGTCGAAATTTTCGGAGCCCTCCACTATGGCGTCTCTCATATTTATCTGGTGGTTCTGGGGCGTTAAATTTCACATATGAATCAATCGAGGCATAGAAAGTGAGAAAATGTTTCATGAACTATGTATATGAAGTTCGCACAAGAAACAGGATATCCCTATCGCGTTCAAGACTTAAACGTGAAGCTTCAGACTCCCCCAATTAATTTGGCGTTTGCAAACAATGCCTTAGGTTTATACGAGTTCAACCATACCTACAGCAAGATTAAGCGTTGCACGTTTGGCTAACTGCAAGAAATATCTCAAAGAAATAATCTCTTCAACACTTCCTAGCTAAAATGATGCAGCTCTCCAGAAAAAAAGAAAAGACCAGCCTGCTTTGACGGTTATATATATTTGTTGCGATAAGAATTACATGTACTTTGTGCATGTTTTCATTGTTTCGTCCCGTTTCAAATAAAAAACAAATTCATTATTTTTTGTGTGCATCGTATGCTGTAGCCGCCAGTAAATGCGAGGAACTCAGCTGAAGCACAAGCGAAACAACGTGCCCATGCTCGTCGCAAGGATGGTGCATGCGAATTACTTGCTCCACGTGCCAGGCCTGCCCTAGATTGCTCTTCAACCATGAAAAAAGCTCCCTGACCGTACTTCACTAGACGGAGGAGTATGAGGGTGTAGATGGGCTGCATGTCTCGAACCGCAACCGTGAAGTTAGACTACGAGGACGCGGTCGCGAGTACGGACGCGCGCTCTATCTTGGCAGGCATCAGCAAACGGGTGGTGTACTTCTCTACGTGCTGTAATATCACCGATTCGTGGTGTGACCTGTGCTCCGCCAACAGCACGAAAACAGCTTCTCACCCGGGAACGGAACAGCCGAATACACCAGTGTCCTGCACTTTCGTCAGATCGAATGAAAAAAAAGAGGAACATCATTCTCTGCTTCGTCCTTTTGGGGAAACACTTTTATCTCTTGCAATCTGAAAAAGAAAATTCCTCTTCCCGCCAACTCTTGAATGTGAAGTATAGCACGTGTCCCCTCTCGGCCGCGCCACAAAACTGAAGCTGGATATACCAGCGTGCCACCACCGGTGATACTGAGACCGGAGCACAGGTCTACTCGCAATTTCCGCATTCACTTGAGAGCAACGCCCATACGTTCGTCTGTTTTGGTCCTCGACTTCTAAGTCGTACGCCGTCATCGACTTATTGAATCGATCTGTATGTCCTGTTCCTACCGAGATAACTTACTTCGTTTGAAAAGATGTGGTGTTGTCTAGCTTTGAAACTCGATTGGTATTTAACAGCGCGAGCGCTAAGTAAGCCATACGAGCAAAAATCATGAGCGATATCACAAGTTATGAATCACGCACTGTAGTTAACCACGGAGAAACCTCACTACCTCAGAGGGATATAAGAACAGACAGGCAGAATTTCTAATATGCACTCATATTTATTTATTCACTGCTGGCTTATTGCCCTGTTATAGCAGGCAAAAATCAACTCCCTAGCTACCCGACAACAACACACTAAAATGCATAGCTACCCAAACAGAATGTGATAAACGACTAGCATCACTACTTACTAAAAAAGAAAAAATGCAGGGAAGAAAATGTAGCGAGGACGCAGAGGCTAGCAGATGTTTCAGCCCTAATTAATACAGAAGTGGTGAACATCAAATACGAAATAGGCTGCGAGTGAAGCAAGAAGTAAGAAAGGGTGGATTTAACAGTGAGAACATTGATTTCGATGGTAATTACAGATCTGCGCCGCAACCCGCGTACAAAAGAGCGTATGACACAGCATCACGTAGACATGGTTTCAACATGCGCCATGTTTTCGAAGCTCTTTCTGTTAAAAGCATCTCATCGTTACCACCCAATATAAAAAGATCAGAGTCTGCTTCAGTTCAAGTGTAATTAGCGCAACTCACGTGTCTTTTTCAGGTGCGTAACCCTCGCACTTTCTGGCGTTCCGTGTACACCAAGAATTTAGTTACACAAAATTGCTTGTTCTTTTTTATATTTTGATCGCAGGTGATACTTGCCTTAGATGTACCTACATCTACGATGAATATGTTCTCATAGCACAAAGTTATCTTTATCTGTACGCAACAGAAAGGAAATCAGACGAAATAACTGTTCCAGACTCTTTTTTTGCCTTCCGCGTCTGGTAGACCAGTTTTTACTACGGAAAATCTATCTTTCTGTCATTCATGGAAGTTGCGCAGTTCGTGCCCGCCTAACACATCATATTTTGCTAAACAAGTCTCTCTTGTTTTTTGTATGCCAAACAAGCCATGTATTTTGTAGCTTGGTTGGTTTCGGATGGTTTGTGGTGTTTCACTCTCCAAGGCGAATCACGTTACGAGAAATGTTATAAAAAGGCCAACACCTCCTTTATTTCAATGCCAGTGCAAACGCGTGCTTCTCAACGGTAGTCGTCGGTCCGCCCTAATTCAAAGAGTGGTCGTGATGCAGCGCTATATGAGGGCTCGCGCTGCTTGCGTCACACGTGCGTTCAAGCGCTTTCTCCCGAAGATGTGATAGACGTGTTTCCCACAACACTACTATACGCCATTCACATTCGATCCTTCATGCTGCTTCTTTCTGGCTCGAGACAAGGCTACCACCGCATCACAGAGCATGCAAGAACGTTGCAGTGACGCTTCTGCCTTAGTTGCTCGCATAGCACCCCCACGCCACCAACGGTGACACGCTATCTGAAAATACCGTATATTTCACAGAGTGAGCGTGACGGCCCATATTGTGAAGACAAGAAATGCAAGAGGGCGCCCCACGTATCTGTACACAATTGAACAAAAAATTACTTATATCATTTTCAGCATGAGGCACTGCATGAGGGGCCACTCTCCCCCATGACCTCAAAGGACGCCTAAAGCCTAGGGGATGGGAAGAAGCGGGAAAGAGCTAAATGAGAGGGTCGTGAACAGCTGGATCGGGTGCAGCTGGCTGGCATTGGTAGAATGAAGGA
This sequence comes from Rhipicephalus microplus, assembly GCF_043290135.1. Lineage (NCBI taxonomy): Eukaryota > Metazoa > Arthropoda > Arachnida > Ixodida > Ixodidae > Rhipicephalus > Rhipicephalus microplus. Next base: position 81,833,182 of record NC_134703.1, read on the forward strand.
GGCGTTGAAAAGGCTCTGGACAATGGCGACCAGTTGGGATTCTTCACCGAGCATGAAAATCCCATATTAGATGAGCCTTCAGCATTTCGCTTCCATAGAAATGTGACCAACGTCACCAGGATATAGCCGGCTTCTTTCTGGTCAGCAGCCGAGTACCGTAGCCATTGTTGTGGGGGAGAGGGGGGCGAGTTTTTGTTCTTCCAAACGTGCAGCCGTGGACCACAACAACTATTTAAATTGCGTATTGATCCCGCTGAAGCGCTCAGTGACTCTGCTGAAATTTCTCGAACACACATAGGCAGCGTTCCATGGCATCGAACATGATACACTGACATCATCCTACAGCCACCACAATCAATCACAATATGGTGAAAATTTGCCTATGCGTCACTTGCGAGCAATCTTAAACATCATAAAACTGAAATGTTTGGCTGACAAGAGCCGCTTATCAACACCACTATTCCACATATTGTTTGTCGTAATCAACAGGTCACTCTCTTCATATGTGACTGCCTTTGCCGCAGTCGAACTGTTTACTTAGCAAGCTCACATTTACTACAAATATTTTTGGTTCTAAATCTGTAGCCTTTACGTCATTCGACATTCCTAGTTGTTATTATTGCGTTGTGGCTTTGGCCCTTTCCAATTAAACTGTGTCTTCACTCAACCGTAACATCTGTTTGTTGCCAGTGTAGCCAATGTTAGCCGGAATAATCCGGCCGGGGACGCAAGTACAGGAATTTTTTCCCGTATCTTACCAATAAACAACTACACAGAAAACAAGAAAGGTTGTCATAGCAGCCAGATATATAACAATTGTGAAACGAAATTCAGAAGTACGTGCTGGAAGTTGCGACGGCACTTCTTGTAATATTGGCAGACAAATGCCTGCGAAGGCAGCCCATACGCGGGAATATATCGATCTTCCTGCGCAGCCATGCGGAGCAAGGAACCAAACCTTCTGCAACAGAAAGGAAAAGAAGGAAGCCTGTCTCGCTCCCGCCACTAATTGGGAGCCAAGGCTTTGAGGATCATTACGGGTGTGTTCGATTGCATGCGATGTTATGCAGTGGGACCAGGAAAAAGAAAGAATCGCAAGAATAAAGGAGAGGGAGGGGGGTGCTTTCCCAGGACCGTTTATCAGATATGGGCTCCGAGGAACACTGCAATAGCTTGTCAGGTAGATAAAAGAACAAAAAGTGAATGGAACACAACAGTGGCTGAAGACTCTGGAAAACAAGAAAGATAAGTAAGGGCGAAGCTATATATGCCCTTTCATGTCGCCATTTTCTCTCACTATAGGCAAGCCACCACCGCTTCCTGTGTGAAGACTGTGCTTTTCCTGTCTAGTGACTGGTAATGGTCCATGAGGAAACACCACATCAAGCCAGAAGGAACCGATGAGTGCGACGCTCCTATATGATGCCGACGAGGCTTCGTAGCAGAGGCTGGGAAATCGAAAATGGAAGAAATGAGCTAAGAAAATTGGCAGATCCTACGTACAGTGAAAATCGATGATATGCGAAGCACAAACGAGGAAGGGTGAAAGGACACTTTAAAATCAGCACAACTTCACGAGGCGGAGATAAATTATGCCGTCATCATCATCATCATCATCATCAGCCTGACTACGTCCACTGCTGGACAAAGGCCTCTTCTTGTTTTGCCAGTCAACTCGGTCCTGTGCTTGCTGCTGCCAATTTATACCCGCAAACTTCTTAATCTCATCTGCCTACCTAACCTTTTGTCCCCCCCTAACCCGCTTGCATTCTCTGGGAATCCAGTTACTTACCCTTAATGACCAGCGGTTATTCCGTCTACGCGCTACATGCTCGGCCCATGTTCATTTCCTCTCCTCGATTTCAACTATGATATCCTTAACCCCCGTTTGTTCCCTAATTCACTCTGCTCTCTTCTTGTCTCTTAAGGTTACAACTACCATTTTTCTTTCCATTGCTCGCTGCTTCGTCCTCAATTTAAGCTGAACCATCTTTGTAAGTCCCGAAGTACCGGAAAGATGCAGCTGTTATAAACCTTCCTCTTGCGAGATAGTGGCAAGCCACTTGTCATGATTTGAGAGTGCTTGCCAATTGTGCTCCACCCCATTCTTATTCTTCTGGTTACTTAAATCTCGTTGTTCAGCTCCGCGGTCATTACCTGCCCTAAGTAGACATAGTCTTCTACTACTTGAAATGCAGTATTACCTATCTCGAAGCGCTACTCTCTTCCAAGGTTGTTGTACTCTCTTCCAAGGTTGTTGTCGTTTTCTGGAGATTAATTTTAAGACCTACCCTTCTGCTGTCCTTGTCTAACTCCGTAATCATGAGTTGCGATTCGTCCCCGTAGCACCATAGCCACTGTTCCAACTAGGCTGGCGACCTTTACTGAGGTAAACTATTATCTAATATCTAATGCGTCTGATATAAACATCAACTTGAATTGAAACCATCAAACATTCGCGAGTTTTATTGTTTTTAAATAAATATTCCAGATGGTAAAAATTAGAACTGGGTTCTCGGCCGGTAGTGCTTCGAAGGAAACCAAGTGTGTCACTCGTTCCGTGAGCCACGGAAAGGAAGCGCCCATCACTGCGCAAAATGTCGGATGCGAAAATTCCAGCGTACCGTGAGCGGAAGTGTCGCCTTAACCAGAAGCAACAGACAACGAAGACATCAAAGTTTCCATGATTCACGATCCAATTAGAATAATTAAGCAACAAGATGTGGTAGTGCTGTGCCTTTTACGGTTGGCATATGCACCCCTAAATCTCTCTTGGTTCATATTCAGCTGCATTCGATATGTGATGTAGACCGATTTGGACAAAGAGTAAGCGTCATCTTGGTTTTATGTAAAACGTTATTTCAGAGTGTACAGCACCAATGAGTTCCCGCCTACCATAATGAACCCTTAATATATAAGGTGTCACGCTGCTAGGAACCCGCCTACCGCTGTCGTATTTTCATGTAACAATGCATGAAGACCTACGTACTATATACGTTTAGCTGTGCGTTAAAGAACACCATGTGACTCTACTTCAGATCCCACACTGTGGCGAGCCTGGTAATCTTATCAACCGAAGTAGCGCTCACAATTCCAGGCGCATGAAACTATTTGCTAACGATGTGTCCTTTTAGGGGCGAAGCTCCTTATGGCGTGGCTTGTGCGTCCCTCGTAGTACGTAACCACCAGTGGCCATACCCGAAATAGCGGTCCTTACAATTTGGACCTCCAAGGTGGTCCCGGTGAGAGATTTCTTCTGTGCGTTGTTGAACAATAAAAGATAGTGCTCAATGCACATGTTAATGGCTGCTAAGGGGGAATGAGAGACAGGAGCATTCAGCCTTTAGGTAACGCGCACGCTGCGATCCCCATTAGCAGCTATTGGCATGTACATTGAGCACAATCTGACAAGAAAGGGTTGCTACGTTATACTCGCTGGGTGTAACCTCCTTGGTTTTAGAAAGGTTTAGCGAGCGTTGGGCCGCATAGTTATGAATACAGTGAACTAGTATATACCATGAACTCGAGGTGGTTAAAGGTGGGAAGTAAACCCGAAGCGCAAGCCGTAAGAAAGTGTGGATGTGCCACCTCCCGTATAGTCCTTGAAATGTCCGCTGGATGGCGGTGCTTCTGTATGGAGAATATATGATGAAAAGATGCGAGATGGTGGTACTTGGAGTGCTGAATAGATGGACGAACGGACACACAGGCAGATGCATGGATGGACGCATGAACGGACGCAGGCGCGGATGCATGGACGAACGCAGGGACGGACGCACGAACAGACGCACGCACGGACGGGTGGATGGACGCATGAACGGTTACACAGACGTACGCAGGAACGGACGGAAGCAAGAATGTATGAACGAACGAATGCTTCGCCCCACTCCCCATCATTCACTCCGTAGATATGCTGCCATTTTTCTTTTCAGCTTTCGGGACTCAGCAGTGCGAGGCATGACTATATTTTCATTCGTCGAGTTATACGTAAATGCGATTACCACAAGACATCTCCCGAATAGATTTCTTTCCAAACTGGCTCACGGCTTTTGAAACAACCTGCCAAATGAATAACCTCTTTCGAACGCACCTCGCACAAAAAAAAAAGTGCTAGAGACAATACCGGAATTTTTTTTTTCAGATGAATCTAGCCAGTATTCAAATTTTTGCCCATTTGGAACTCCCAATTTTGAGATCACTCTTGGCACGGTAAGAGCTGGGTGAGATTGCAGCCCCTTCGAATATATATATGCTAACTTGTCTAACGAGCACCCGCATACGGTGATCGGGTCAATGGTCTCTACGTTCACTTGTCAAGTGTGGGGCGAAATTTCACGAAAAAAAAACTGAAACATCAGTATAATTTAGAGATTGTTTCGTTTTAACAGTTCTTTTTCCTTACGGCAATTTTTCTCACGAGGTTCATGTTCACAGCTAATTTTATTGTAGTGCCCATATGTGTTCTCGTCATTGCGGCAAACTACGCCGAAACGAAATGTAGATGCAGCTGAAAATGATATCGGGAGAGATAATTGAGAGCGTGAACGTATGAAGACACGAACAAGTGAAGATGATGGTGCACCCAGAGAAAAGCAACAAACCTGCAACGAACGCCGTAAATGCTGACATGGGTGTAACGGCGCGTTCATTTCAGAAGCGCTCGCGAAACGGGCTTTGGCTCGTGCAAGTTTTGTGAACTTTTTCTTCATCTAACTTGATTTGATGGCGCGCAACGAGTGCGGGAATTTTCGCAAGGTTTATTATGCCGGTTGTTTTGGAGCCAAATGCCTGTTTCACCCCAATGTGCAATTCGTATCGTTTCTTAGAACGGGAGAGAGAATCGAAGTAACGTATTGCAAAAGCCATCACTTTTCTTTCTCTCTCATTCATCTCTTCACAGCGTAACTTGACTCAGTGAAAGACTCAAGAAAAAAAACACGTCAGGGTGAAAAGACTATCAGTCTCTCTCTCTCTATGTCAATGCGCACCCTTTAATTTCAATTTAGAGCTGCGATTTGTGTCGCCATTTCGGATCTTCCCATTGGACGCTTCCTCTATCTATACACAGACAAGATTTTTCATGCCCCAGCAGGAGCATCAATTTCAGTTAAGTTCTTGTCTGATTAAACGCAACCGTTAGATCACCATCAGGTTCCCACATTTTCTATAGCACGTGAGCTTTCTGAGAAGAGCTTGCGTTACGTAATTGCAAACTGAAAAAAAAAGTCTGATTCTGGTTCGCGTATTAGACCTGCATTAGAGAGTAGATATTCGATGAAGCAATAGAATGAAGCTATGAAATGAAAGCTGCAATAGTCCATGCATATATATTTGAACACTGCTCGTCTGTATCTTGACAATCGGTAATCTCTGCGTTTATTTTATAGGAAACTACCTTTATCTGGAACAATATTTTTGACGCTGTGCCATTAGAAGCATGAGCTAAATATTTTAATCACTTTTTATACAGACGCACAATTTATAATCCAAAGTACTTCCAAAGCCTAGAGTATTGAAGCAGAAAACACTTGTATTTTTATGTTATTTTATTTGTTTTGTACATCATAGCGCCTTCCTGTAGATTGTACTGAAATAGGAAGTGAACGCTTTTCAGCCATTGCGTAAATTTAGTTCGTCAATATGCATTTTTGGATTGCTTTTCAGACTTTTGCAAGCTCACTTCTGGCATGACCTGGCGTAGGTGTGCTCATGTATTTGATTGTCACTGATTTTAACAATGGTCGAAGCATGTATTCGATGCTACACAAAAGCACCAATAACTTGAATAGAAGAGTTTATTTTCAAAGAAGAGAAATCGCACTAGGTTTTTTTTTGTTTATAAACTTCGCAATAGATTTTGCGAACCCTATTAACACTCAATCATGGATTCAGACAAATGTTTGTTTGCGGTACAATGGCTCATCATCTTGCTGGAAATTGTTCTCTGATTTCACCGCCACCAATATACTGGTCAAAAGTACTTCAAAATTGTGCATGCTGAGAATTAGGAGTTTGAGAGAAACTTACCCAACGGGTGTGTGCTAAGCAGAACCTTGCTAGAGAACGCAGGCGCTTCCACTCTTCTAGCCGTTCGTAACATCTTTCATGTGTTTTTATTCTTTTTAAGAGTGGCAAGAGGATGTGCTACCACACGGCCAAGCATCCACTTGTGAATACAATAAAAATAACTCCCCCTGCTTGAAAAAGCAAGTGGATTCCATGCTTTAAAACACACGCGTCTCATATACACGATTCACAATACAAGAAATATTACATTGTAATTTTAATGCGTGGTACAAGCGCCGATCGCCATCGGGTGTCAGAACATGGGTTTTGTTTTGTCACCTAGAAGAACTTGGCTCATACTTACAAAGGGGATTGGCCGCACTGTACCTTATAACGTAAATTCTATTGCAATGCTTGTGATTATCATGACTTCGTTGTTTAAAGCCAGTAACCCACTACAAAATACAGACACGCTACTGCACCTGTTTCCTTAAGGCCACTTATTAGGTACATACCAAGTTTGAAAAGGTTTCATGTCTTAAGTGTTTGAAGTACGCACAAGGAAGAGAATATCGCTCCTGCGTTTAACTCCTGAAGGCGAAGCTTGAGGGTGCCCTAATTTTTCTGTTCATGACGTAACGTTCTTGAGCTTCTTCACATCACATGTCTTCAGCTTAGCCCCCTTGATTGGTCTATTTTTGTCCAGGCGAAGAAGTACTATGATGACTTTTTGGTGGGATGTCATCAGGGCATCATAATTGCGAGATATCTGTGACGTAATGTTCACGTCCCATTTAGTTGTCTCTCATGTCGCCGGGCTACACAGAGATCGTTGGACTTTAGTTAACGCCGACTGAACGCACGTGCATCCACTTAAGTATACGCGACTTTTGACCAACATTCGTCTCTTAGGCCGAGTTGTTTTACGGCATCTTTCCTGTTGACACCATCAGCGGTCTCGCGATGTATCGTCAGATTCTGGCCACCGCCAGCGTTCCTTTCACTTAACGGATTGCAAGATGAACCTAAGACGAATCTCAGCCACTCCTTTGATGAGCCTTTATTACCGAGATTTTTTTTTATTCCATCCGTACATTGATGCCAAAACACATGTGCACATGAACCAAACTTCATTGACTTTTGCGCCTGCCTTCTCAACTGCTTTTTTTCTACTTTTATGCTCATCTCCACCGGAGCCTGTTCCAGAGAATCCACAGAATCTGGAAAAACTGAGCAGACTGCCAGAGCAAACTTTCTATTTTCTCTGTTTCCTATGGAATAAAAAATGTCGGAAAAAATTGTGACACTCTGCTGCCGCTGCCCACGGACAGGGTCTCATTTGCTCTGTTTTCCCTATTACCTCGACTTAGCACAGACGGGTTCTTGCCCCTGTTTCACGACACTGTCCACTTCATTTCTATTCTTCACTCCAGCGGTTCCTTTTTCCTTCTACCAAGACAAACATAAGGCATACGCACCTCTCGCCGTATCCAATAGGCTTCTTCTTTCTTTTCCGACCTGTTTAAGTTTTGTTTTGACACCATAGTCGTAACGCCGATCTCGTTCTTTTCACTTTTTTTTCTCTGTAGCCTAATGGAAACTCATGTTAATTGGCATACTCTCCATTTTGCTCAAGTTGCTTCTTTTTCTGCTTTCTGTGTGCGTGCGCTCTTCTTTGGGGTCGGCCAGAGCGCGTGGTCTTCCCACTTCCGCAAAACGTCCAGCGTACTTTGGCGCTAAATGGTTGTCGCTAAAAGGAGAAAACGCCATTAGGTTGCATCCACCAGAATAATTTCGCACCGTGCAATTTTGTGCTTCTCCGCTCCGAGAGCAAATCCTTCCTTGCTTTTCGCCTGCCTGTCTTTGTAAGTTAAGGATTCTAAAAGGGGAAAAAAAGGTAAAGAAAGAGGGAGAGGATGAAAACTGTTTCTGATGCACGTTTTGTCGACGCTAACTTTTCACTTACGGGCTACCGCAAGTTTCTTTTTGATGTCTGTTGTCTTATTTATTTTGTTGTTAACGGTCACGTTTTGTTTTTATCATTTTGATTATTCTTATGCACGAATGCTTTACCATGTCCCAGTAACTTTTATGAGAATGTTGACTAAAATTTGTCAAGGTACTTGTTTTGTATGTCTGGTATATTTCTTTTTTTTTCTACTGGTTACTCCCATTTTTTTTTTTTGCTGAAGAAATACTTAGTGAATATGCATCAAAAATCTGCAAGAAAAAATTCCTCAGAGTTCTGAAAAGAATTTCAACATTTTCATAAGTGCTTGTTTTAACGAATGACTTCCAGAAATTTTTTTTCTCGAATATCAGCAAGGCGGAATAGATGGCTGTCACTAAGTTTCATCATTGCGTGAAGCCTTCTGCTAGATTACTACGAAAAAATTACATGGAATGAAAATATTAAGAATCTTCGAAATAATGCACGTTTCTTTTTTGATAGATTTTCTCATTATTGCAGACATGGTAAAAGCATGTGAAATGACTTATTTTAATCTATTTGTTTCTGAAAACCACAGCACATTAATGTTCTTCAATTGAGTGAATTTATATTACAATGTAAGCAATGATGAGTTCGCACCACGTCAATAACTGCCAATACAAACTGGGCCGTACATTTCCTGGCAAAACACAGATGTTCCAACGTACGGCTTTGTAAATACTCTATAACTCATATATTACATACTTGATCAGGACTCACCCTGCAAATGGTTTATTGCGAAAATATCGTTACTTGAAGAGACGCAGATGAGAGGCTGTAAGTGTATTAACAGGAAAGTACTAGCACACCTCACGCTGAAGTGGCGGCACAAACGAGTTTCCATGTCTTCACCGCCGTCTTTTTCAACGTATTCGACCTTTGGACCCTGCCTATACCATTACCTCCAGTGCACCTTCCCCGAGCTTTTAGCATCAGAGCTCCGATGCACTGTAGTAGCCCTTGAGTATGCTTACGTGCACGATGTTACTTGAAGCCGCGGCAGGGTGTGAAGGAGAATTTATTAGTGTAATTTCGTATTTACTTGGGTGACTTGGTGGGTGATGCCGTAGGGTTCTGCGCATCGGGGAAGGAGCTTCGACGAAGGTTACAAGTGTCGAGAGGGCGACTACCGGAGCACAAGAATACTAGGTGAAGAGTGTGCGCAAAGGTGGCGGACATCTATAGTATTGTCGCTGCGCACATCGATGGCTATGTGCTATTGGCAGATGGCTGCGTATAGCAAAATCACAGGCGTTAGAATGACGTGGAATAACTTTGGAAATTATTTTCTGCATTCGTTTATTTAATTTCAGGTGCTAGCCATGCAGGCCTCGTTATAATATGTTCAACGTGTACGAAAAACAATGGTCTCGCACTCGATCTAGGGCATACAATCAGCGGTCTTCGCTCCTGCAGTAACTCGGCCTGGAGGCGTACATACACGGCTGGTTAGTCACCACTTAAACCTGCTTTGCTCCTACCATTTTCCTTCGCTGTAAAGCGACGAAACGGCGCAGAAAGACGTCTGCAAGTGACTTGAACCTCTAGGGGCTCGCCTAAGGGGCATCCTTGAGCAAGAGGAAACGCAAAGTAGGATGGATGACTGCGATAAGGTTCTCGAAATCCATTATAGGGATTTCGGCTCCAAAACCCATTTTCAACCACGCTGGCATTATCCGTACCGCACAGCCAGTGTACATAGCACATTCGCAGTGGCTGTAGATAAAGGAAATTGAAAGTAATAATGGCACTGCTTTTGGCACTTAACCTGTCACGGTTGCGGAATTTCGAATGTAGTGAAATCGTATGGAAATGGGATCTTTAACAAGAACCGAGGTTTTTGTAGACTTCAAGAAAATTCATGCAACGTCACGGCGTGAACCACCAAAAAAGACAATACACTTTCGGCTTCATCTTCAATTTGCTTTCCTTTTATGACACTATATAGCCACCAGATTTTTCTAGACATTGGTTTCACTATACTGGGCTTTTAGCTCGAAAGTCCTTCCTGTCGGAGTGCATCGATTCATTTAGGACGTATATTCATCATAGAAACACGTCATCAAAAAGAAGGCAACATATGCCAAAAAACATTTTAACATTTTTTTTTTGTTTGAGGGCAGTCATACTGTAGGCCAACGATGATGTTTCGCGGGCGTTGAATAAACTGTCCCACCGTCAAAGCCATGGAAAGAGCTACAAAGACGCTCCTTTTTAATCTATTTCACTTTGCTCTCACATTGTTTTTGTTGGCGAGGTGGTTTCACCATATGGAAGTGGAAGAGTGAAGTAATGCTTGTCATTTAAGACGGCACTGACAATTCATCTTTGGTTCGACCGGCACATTGGGCGTGTTTTCAATAAGAGAAATGAGTTGTCCTGTTAATCACGCAACTTTAACAAATTTCCCAACGTTAACAACACCGACTGCTTTTGTTAACGCAAACTTTATTCGGAGCAGGCTTTTGCCAGACTTGACATTTCATGTAATTACTCAGTCGACAAATCCGTAATGAAGCTATTCTTCTACATAATTTATCAAAGAACTTTCAAGCGAGACGAAAATGACAAGTATAGCCTACATAATGCTAGATTACGAAAATACTTAAGATGAATATAGGGAAAGAAAGGTGACATGAATATGATACGGGTGTCTGCACACAACAGCCGATTAGTCGTATACATTTTCCAACCTATACTCCCTACTTCTTTTAATTTTTCTTATCGCTCCAATTTTCTCGGGAAAAATATATCGAAGGCAGCCATAGGACAGCGCTATATGCGCAAGTAAGCTAAAATTTTATACTAGTAACGTAGCGTATCAGGACGGCTTAAATCATTTTATCATTAGCTAAGTCGCCATTCAATCCAGTCATTGTAATACGCTTTCATATTTCTGCTAGCAATTTTGCCTTGGACCTTTTTTTCATCAGAATAAGAAAAAAATCTGGATTACGGGATGCACTCTGTAGCTTAGCATTTACCTCCGTAGCGGCTGTGTAAAAAAGATATGGGCGTTCTTCTTTTACTTTTATTTTTTCAGCCACTAAATATACAGTCAGCGAGAACAACCTTTATGGCCTCATGTGTTCAATAAACTGTGTCTTACACGAAAACGTAGCATCACTAATGTTTCTAATATTCTTATGTGTTTTGCTTGTTGCAGCATTTAGGGGAATTTTCTGATAGGCTTCATGAATATATATGATAATAAAATAATCAGTTTTCAAAAAAGCTGTAGCACATTTTCTTGTGTCGTTCCGGGGCATATATAAATTTGTAGGAAAATTCTTGCACTTTTTCTACCATAATAAAGTCCTAGAAATACTACTGTTTATGGTTCTCATTGTGTTCCTACAAATACAATTTAAAAAGTGGTATTCCAAAATATGTGTGCCTTGTCGACACAATAAGACTGCTATATTGTCTTGAATATCCCCATTTATTATGGTAGATTAACATCAAATAATAAATCAGCATGGAGGTCCCTATTATTCAGAATGCAAGCCTGTCTGTATTGTGCTTGTCAGAAGTAGTGAACACCTACGCTGCTCTGCCGAAGAAAAAAAAGAATAAGCGGGCTCTCCAAGTATCTCTCGAAAAAGAAAGCACACCTTTCGAGCCTTTTGTTTTAAGTTTTACAGATTTTCAGCTTTCTTACAGATATGGTATAAACTAAACAATAAACTAAACAAGGCACAGAAACAAGCGGCCCTTTTTAAGTTTGCTCTCTAAGCCTACTATAATTATCGTTTTCGCAGGGTGAACAACTACAATCCAAAGCCTTCAAACTGCAGAAACGCCACTTTCAAAACAAAATACATCAACAGTGGGGCTGAAGGCTCATTGCTGTGGGAATCTGAGCATACATTTTAGAACAGATTTCATTTAACGATTGCAATGGGAGACATTTTTATTCATCAAGCTGGTAGCGATTGCGTTAGTCAGACGTCTGTTGTCTCGTTTGTCGTGGAAGATTCTTTTCTTCAGTCATACTGCTGAAATGTTGTTTTTACCTAGCGCCCCGTGTAGCCTGCTGATTGTCACTATTACGCCTGCGCGTTTTAAGCAGCCCATACAATGTCTGGGTGGGCAATTTTTCTATTACGATTGTTAGTAGTGGCCGTGGTATGTAGTTCAAGGTTAAAGAGTTGCCACTCTGGAATCTGGATGAATCCGGTATTATCCTGCATTTTCGTGACCCTGGAGTGGTATGAGAACAACGCTTGGACGAATGAAATGGGAATGAAACTAGGCGTATTCTGCATGCAACGGAATGGGAATTCAAAACGCCTCTTTCTAAAAATAGAGCACGCTTTCTTCTACGCGCTGTTTCTCAAGCTTCAAACCTTAACAACAAAGGGTCTCTAGTTCCACAATAAAGAGAAATTTCGAAAACGACTTGAATGATTACAAGCACAGTACATATATAATCAACGCGCCTATACTGAAATTCTGTCCTGGGCGATCTATTCCAGCGCGGGAGATAAGGCGCTCCCGAATCTCTAGATAAGAGCTGGTCAGGCAGCACTCCCACTGCTCCGGGAAGGGATCGTTTTATATTATCGTTATTGTTCTTCTTCGCATGTTTTCGTCGCTCGGTTCGTACCACTCTGCACATACCCGTGTCCCCATAGCCAAGCAGAGAGCCACAAGTCAAATATACAGAAAGGACCTATTGTGATATTGTGCTCATATTAGTCGTGTAGGCATGAGTAATTGTTTTTTTTTTTAGAATTTGAAGGCCGCAAGGCATTCCCTAGGTTTACCTTCAGTTAGCCAGAGTCAAGGGTGGGAGTGGTGTAAAAGTGTGAATGATCTGCCTAATGGTAGTAGAGAAACCGAGGCATAGGTTAGTGTGAAACAAATAGATTATTCAAACAGATAGTGGAGGGAGAAACAAATTATCTTTGCGCGTTGGCTCCAATATTACATCCCGCCCCTCTTAACTGTGGCGAATACTTTATGTACTGTGCCTGACCTTTATCTCATGAGTAGTTTTGTGCCTCACATACGTAAACAACTTTCTCTACAAAGAAATACATTGCAGTGATATTTCATTCTCGGCATCCAAAAACGAGGCCCTAATTTCACAAAATCAAAATTTTTTTCTGGCTTCTACCTTTTGGAATAAATATGTTCAGACTAGCTTTTCGCACTGCAGAAAGGTGAGATGACAAAAAAAAAACATTACGTAGGGGCATTTTTCCTGAAAAACAGGGAGTTTTGTGGACGCTTCAGCAGTAGCCGTGCAGGGAAGTAAGTGATCACCATTCATTACTCACAAGCAAGAGCGCCGAGTAAGCGCCAAAAAGCGCGAATGCCTAAAGCCACGTCAGCTTATCAGGATTTCTTTCTTTATTTCGTTTAACGCGAGTGAAAACAGCTGCACCGTAGAAGCTCAGGCACACATACGTTTTCGGGCTTGGACAGGTGAGATAAGCGTGAAAAAAACAGTGCACCGTTCATGCACCGATAAAGTCATCGAGGCTTGAAGCGAAAATTTCTCTCGAGCAATTTCTCTGGCGTTGTGACGAACAAGCCCGGTTCAGCGCCTCCCCGAACAAAGGTGCGTAGAGAACACGCTTTCGGCGTGATTTACTCCTAAAGAAAAAAAAACACTGAAAATCTTCCTTTTTTCATTTTTTTCACTTTCCCCCTCGGGATGAATTGGTTTGCATTAAAACAAAAGTAGGCTACTGCAAAGTTTCTGTTTAGTTAAAGGGCAATATTTTTCAGACAACACACCTTCCAAAGCTGCAAATGGCGGGCTTCGTTTTTTTATAATTTTTTTCTAGCATTTAAGCACGCACCCATAAGATCGATAAACCATTTTTAGCGCCGAAGTAGTTTCGCGTAAACAAGCTGTAGAAAAACATTTTTTGTTCTGCTGATCTGTATAAAAGAAGAATGGCGATTTGGGCTAGTTGGTTTGAATTCATGATAATAAGGGTTGCAGCGCGAGCACGAATGTGCTCGTGCTGCAACCCTTATTATCATGATCTGTATAAGTTCTACATATTTTGGTTTTTCACGCATAGGTGCAGTTGAATACAGCATCTTTGCATGCCGAAGAATGAACAAGTAATTTCGCATCTATTTGTTTGCTCCTACGACTGTGACCGTTGTACGTGCTAGCTATTGTAAAAGCTTATATAATGAGCTCTTAGTAATTTTTACTGCTTTTTGTCACACCGCAGCTCGATAATGAAACATGTGGCAGTTGATAGCACTCGTCCTCTTTTGTAGTCAGATAAATTTAGTACTTTGCTGTCTGCCTTTTCAGTGGGTGGCAGTACTGCATTTGAGCACGCTGCCGTACAGACCAAAGGAAAACGATGAGAAAAACAAAGAAACTTCATGAAGCGCCTACATTGCTTATTTTTCGTTTTTCTTAGAGCAACAATACAATCATTGCAACCCTTTAAAAAAAAGGTAATGCTACTAATAGGACCATACATTTATAGCTTACTGTAGAAAATAGAGTTAGCCAACGGTCACCATATTTCAGCCAACATTAGCAATCACTCAGTCACCATATAACCACTAAGTTGTCCGAGCAGTATGATAGTAAGTGTGATCTGTGAAGATATCGTGCACCATTTCTTTTTCAATCTTGAGTTTCAATGAAGAGCAAGGGAAGAATGGGGATGGAAAATTGTTTGCGCTTAGTTTGGCACGAGCTCGCATATCAAATAATTGTTGTTATATTCTACAATTCTGATTCAATTACCGTGCACATGCAGAGCTCGACAAGCGTATTAGTAAACGCATGTGTGGTTAATAACTCCACGTTACTCAAGTTACAAAGCTTCACTTAGTTCTTTGTGATCGAAATAGAGTTTATGACCATCAGTTCAGCTTAATAGTATAGGAAATATAGTATGACTAGAGCCTTTTACTAAATCAGTTAATTCGAAAGCAAAAGCTGACAAGAAAGAGTGTCCAAACAAAGCTTGCTTTGTATGGATTTGTTATCATGCTATAACAAATTGACGGACTGTCACCAAAGTTATGATTGTGAAATGACTAAGATATAGGTTTCCTGCAAGTAGCCCAGATACTAGCTCTGATATTCACAAGACCAGCCTGAGAAGCTATGTATATGCGAAAAGGGACCTTTACGAACATCACACAATTTCTTAATAAGACTTGAGAAAACAATTCATAGAGATAGGAAAAAAATTCAGGTGTAGAAAGTAAATTGATACACCGCAAAACTCACGGTGAACAAAAAAGTGAGACACAGAGTTCCACTATGCATTTTTACTAACACAGTGCTTATATAAATAGCTTCCGGTCGTTTATCACAATTCGTCGCCACGTTCTACGCCAAGGTTCTACGTTAGGTGAGCGAAAACCCGGAATGACGTCATTTATAAAAGCCTGTGCTATACTCGCCGAGTTTCTAAAGGTAGACGTTGAAAAATGCTAAAACTTGCGCACGCGTTGTGTGCAAGTCCAGCGTATACGGGCCTCTCCTTTCGGCTTCTCGTCACACACTCTTTGTAAGCGCGGCATTTACTAGCTCTCTCATGTGGCACAACCAGCCGCGTAGTGAGGTGCATTCTTCCTATATTTGAAGGGAAAACTCGTGACAAGACGTACGAGCCAATTTGGTAATAAATGTTATGCCGGAAGAGCAAGCGGCGAAAGCCGGAAAACCAGTTTCCCGTCTCTGTTATATTATCTGGTCCAATTTATCATGCACTGAACTCTAGTTAGAGGTGCTTAGCGTAAGCTGAACACGTTTTTCTCTAAACTTTTTTTACCACCTTGCTGCCGGATATGCGCGCTAAAATTTTACCACACTCGCGAGTGTGAGGGTAACATGAAAGGAACTTCGGGAAGTGGGAAGCATACACCACCAGCCAAGAAACCTCAAGCTGCGCCTGTTCTTTGCGATAAAAAGCTCCGTGTTCTCTTTTTGTTGAACAACAAGGGAGCTTCTACAGCACTACGTAAACAGCTATAGACCATGCGTCAGAGTTTTAGACTTTCTAGGTCTCAGAGAATATGCATGCATTGTGTGAGGTGTCGGTAAGGATGTGCTCCAGAGACGAGTTTCAAAGCTTTAGCTTCGTGCCAACGGCCTTGAGCTTCATCTCTTTACTTCTGTTCTTCTTGGAAACAGTATAAACAAAGGTTGCCGCGGAAAATTATCAATACGCGTACCAGGCCATAAGCAACGAGATTTTAGAAAGCTGTAAATGGAACAGTTGCAACAAACTTACTTTTTTTTTCATAATGAATCGAATGGGGCAGCGTTAGGACGAGTGCAAAAACGAGAAAAGACACGACCAGTGCTGCCCTCACAACTAACATTTCGTTGGTGAACCATTATCTATATACCCAGCGTCACTTTTTCGGGGGCGGGGGGGGCGGGGTTTCGGTGGTTTTGTTTGTTCTTTCAGCGCTAGCTCTGCACTGATATCATTAAAAAATTTGAACTCCTACTCATTGTGTTCCTTGCGCTATTGCAAGTTCGCCTTGTGCTTGAGCATGCGCTGTTTAATAAATGCAAAAAGAGACAGAAAGGTAGAAAAGCGTCCGGAGTGCCTCTGTATCATAGTTGGTGCTGTTAGTTTACGAACTGATTTTGAAGCAATCCACAGCCTCAACCCCTGATACACCTCTAGTCCCATTTTCTCAAGCCATAGACCTCGCTAGTTCAGGCGTCCTCTTTACCACTCACGTATTTCTTAAATTAATACCACAACATATATAAAGAACACAAATGCCATGGTGGTCTACCCTCTAAGCCGTAAAGCAGTGAAATGGTAGTAAGTGCTACATTTGCTACCTGCAACCAACAGTTAGTCCGCGAAGTGAATACTAACAAGATGGTGTGCTGAGTGCAAACTGGTGGAGGAGCTATTAGACCATACGGAGCAACGTTTACTACCACGGAGCGCTCTGGTGCAGTGGCGGCTTCGAAGAAATACTCTCCCAAATAAATCAACTGGTAACCATTTATTTGAGTTTAGACAGTCACAACAACGCATCTATGGCAACAGTCAAGTAATGTAGTTTAAATGGCAAATGAATAAACAAATGTGTTTGCCACCCACATTCCTTTTCAACAAAAAAAATTGCGCATAATCACGAAATGAGTAATGATGAGGGAGCTTGCTCCAGGAGTTGTATTCGGTAAGCCGTGAATCATCTGTGCATGTGCTCAATCATCATCATATAAAGACGTGACACCTGAGAGTTGCGGTGTGATCGTATAGGAATGTTATATACACAATGTTCTTTCTGAAGAGCTGCGCCACACGCCCTGGCGCCAGCCCGCAAGCATGATGCAATCCGCTGTCTTGGACAGTCATTCACGTGCGCATCCGTCGTCTTGCCGGCATTCGAAGTTGAGTTGAGCCAGTTATATGCACAGCGTGCGACTATTCATCTTTGTAGAACATACGTTGATCTGTCGGCAGACGCACTATTGTCGGCACTCGGGAAGCTGCAACGCACGACACTAGAAGTGGCTTCGACCATGGCGTTCACACCACTTTTACAACCAGCGTTTCGAACGCGCGTCTCTTCCTTGCTCGCTGATCATAGCGACGCGTGGTCCTTCTCCGCTGCGTGGGGCCAGTATGAAGCCTCGCACGCTGCGCTCAGTCTAGCGGGATCAACGCAATGAGCACTAGCGTACACACCGGCGCAATGATGAGCGATCACCCCCCAGCAAAAGCAGCAAGCTTGGAAAAGTACTAGCGCTCAATCTGTATCAATTCGTGGCGTGGTCTTCCAGCAAGCTAACCCTGAATGGGGTAGTGGTGTGTTGTGGATGTGTTATCGTTACGTAATCGTCATTGCTGTCTCCTGTAATGCAGTGAACCTTTTCGCACTGTTGTAAACGTGATTTGCTATTGTAATAATGTGCTGCGCTATCGAAATGCTACGCACCGACTGGGACATCGCCAGAGAGGTCAGAGTGGGCTAGGGTGCCAACACTCCGCGAGATTTTACCTGTGTACTGTTGATATGTAATGGTCAACGCTTGTTTTAAATTCACGTTCTTCACGAACAAAACCCGCATGGTTGATGAGCTCGCACTATACAGCGTTACGAGTGCTGTCCCGTCTGCCATAGAATTACAAGCGTGATGGCTGGTTCATCGAAATGTGGTAGCTTCGATGAGAGCTCATCATTAGCTGTAGCAAATACAGCTGTTCAAAATGTGTTTTGTTTTCAGTGCAGCACAAAAAAAACGCATTGTTCATCAGAAATGTTCCCGGCTTTTAAAACGTAAATTCAATTAAACTCGGTACAATGTCATTTTTTGCGAGGTAAACGAATAACTTCGGAAGGTTGTCTGGCAGCACTCCATGTATAGCTTGAGTCTTTGCACCAATAAAGCTGGCTGTCGGTGACCGCATCGACGACATCAATCGTTTGTAGCAATGTAGGTAAGATGCCCGGACTGTCTATATATCTTTAAAATGAGGCGCCAGCTTCATTGGTAAATAAGTGGTCCTACAAGCGTATCGCTGTGAAAGCATGAAGCGACAAACTTGAGAATGCACCTTTTAACTGCATAACACGCTCTGAACTGCTTGATTTATAGCTTTATAACAGGTCCTGTGAAAAAAGTGGTTTTTATCTCATTTTTACGCACGTGACATTTCCAACAGTCGTGGTGGGACGAATACTACAAGCGCACGAAGAGTTGTGCAGGAAATAATGAATGCTTTTGAACTTAGTTTTTCAAGGAAACAGATGACTGAGAGTGTTGCGACTTCTGAGAGAAGTCAACATCTGGCCGCTAGAAACACGCTCTCAGCAGCTGACGATGGCACAGGTGCCCCTCCTGAAGTCGGCTGGACAGCACCCATTTAATAAAATATTGCACTTTTTATTGTCTCTGCTTGAAAGCAAGGAAAATGTCCTATCTTTTGTACTAATCAAACAAAGTTGCTGATAAGATGCGTACGCATGATGGTGCGTAATCGACACGAGCCGTTGAATAATCTTGATTGTTTCTTTAAATATTTTGTTTATTTGTCTCTCTTTAAACAGACATTTTGGCTGAAGAACATGACCAACCGGGTTCTGAACTATGAGAAGCGGACAAGCTTGACAAAGCGACAAGAGCGTAAGTGAGATTATTTATACATACACTCATCAAGCACAAAAATTCGCTTGAAGCACGCGCAGAAATGCCTATTTAACGCATTTTACACTGTCATGAACGTCTTCGCCGAATGACTCTTTCCAAAACACTGAAAGGTCAAGTATAATATAAGAAATTTCGCTATATGGGGCAACATGGCACAACGCGCAGCGTACGGACCATGCCTACATAAGCCGTGGTAATTTTCACTCTGCTGTGTACAGGCGTGTGGTACAGTGGTTCGCATACGCGATTGCTGATTCAATGGTCACGAGTTGGAATCATCAGTATTCGGCGTGAATTTCATGTAGTTTACTTGCGAAATAGCTCTTTGTGTATTGATCACATATGTCATCAATTCCATATGTCAACCTAGAAATTCTCAGTAAATCAACCAGAAGTCGTAATAATGTTTTCAATTGAGAAGGAGCAATTGTTATTGTTGCTTCCATCTGGATTAACCATTCATCCCTACGCAGTCGCCGTGCAAAAAGAGAGATCAATCAGGTCCTCCCTTAGAGAGGTAACATTTCCTCCATGACATATTGATGCTCAATACTGAGGACTAACAGTTCGCCCCCTGACAGTTACTGCCGAAAGGATGAAAAGTTCATCCTTTGGGGAGTAATGGTTGTGGAAATGCAGTTATCTCTCAAAAGGACGAACTACAGACCCCTTTGCTGCTTTAGTGTAGCGAATATGGCTCTTGAGAGGTGAGCCCAGGTTGAGGGACCGAATACCGGCTGCAGCAGTCATATTTCAAGGGAGGTGATATGCCACAGGCTCGTGTGTCTGCAGACTTGGGAGCACGTTGAACAACCCCGGATGGTCGAAAATTTTTTACAGCGTCTCTTGTAATCATATTCTCACTTCGGGACGTAAAGCATCAGCAATTATCGCCCTTGTAAGGCATAGCAACATTTTACCTAATTTTGCTAACAACTCAATTGCGGCCTCAAAACTTATCCTGACACAAAACACCTCGTCATATTAAACAGGCGTATCCCATTACGTTTGTTTGTTGCCGTCATTTGTCACAAATTTGCGCTGTTCTCGCCAATAAACATCATTCACATGTGCCCACACCTAGTTTTTTCTTCGCCGCCAAAAGAAAACAGAAGAAATTAGTGCGCGTAGCGAAGACAGGATAAAAACAAAAAAAAGCTTCGCAAAAAAGCCCGGTAAATAAGTGGCAGCAGCTGCTTTACCACCTCATGAATCCCGATACCACATCAGCCTTCTACGCACGGCGTCGCACCGCGCGGCCTCCGGAGACGTGCACGATAGTGGCCGTCAAGCAGCATTTGTCATATTGCCCCGGTAAAACCTCCACTCGGGTAGAGACGTATATTAGAATAAAAAGAGAGAATTGCGGTCATGAATACATACTGCTGCGAACTAAACCACTACTAAAGGAAACACAACTTTTCGCGAACACACATCTTCGCGCACGCTTCAAAGTAAACAAGTAGTTAAGTTTATAAAAAAACTGCGCTAATTGTTTTTTTTTCGTGCTTCAAAAAGAGCAACCTCAGTTTCATGAGAGAGAGCTAAAATTACACACAAAAGTTGGCTAATTTCAATAATAAGCTCTGAACAAAAGCTTGGAAGTGCTTACTTAGTACAGTCTGCGGAAAATGCGTTCCAAAACCTATTGTCAAGAAAGTGTGTGAGCAAAATATGCTTATCAGAATTACGCAACCACTATAATGCTACGACTCTTCAATGTGTGAGTAGTTCATATGGTAGGACCTTGTACTAAACAAAGCAAATTTCACTGACCACCTTAGGCAAGAACCAAAGCAAACTAGCTCACGAAATCATGGGCAATTGGTTGTGTCGTTCTGCCACCATCAATCGTGTATAATACAAAAATATTGTTCACAATACACAAACTGAGTAGGCAATCATCATGAAAAAAGACTTAATTGATCCTCTCTTATGGTCGCTCCCCGACGCCTCCACTCAGAACTCGCTTTTGCGCTGCTATACTAGCTCTGGTAGTTCATTACTTTATAAAGCAAAACACTTTCTTTGTGCTACAGTTATACGAAACATGCCCCTTGTTGAGTTTAATTTTTACCTTGATGAGTCCATATGTTATTAAAATTAACAGACGCACGATCAATTACGTAAAGAACCCACCGATTCCTCGGAGTCATAAATGATCGCGACCTTTCCTGGAGCCCTCACATCGCCCACATGAAAATAAAACTCACCATGATCACCCACAACCTGAGGTTTTTTGCTGGAAAAACGTGGGGTGCATCAATACCAGCAATGCTTCAACTCTACATTGTTCTGTTCCTCGGTTATATGCGCTACAGTTTACCCGTGCTTTGCGGCATCCGAAGAACAAACTTGCGCGTCCTCCAGTCGATCCAAGCCCAAGCACTGCGAATATGCCTTGGTCTCCCGAGATGCGCACCTGTAGCATTGACAGTCACCATTGCGTGTGATTATCTAGTCAACACATACATGCGCGTGGACACTTTGAGAATGCACCTAAGACATTTCGCTCGTCTTCCATCACATCACCTCGCCTCACTTCTAACTTCTAGGCCCCACTCAGCATTCAGCGCAACTGTAGCTCAGCATTGCGCACTGCTTCCATTGCACTTCACGCATGCAGCGCAGCCGCCGTTACCATTGTGGTGCTTACACCTACTCAAAGCTTTTCTTACCATTCCTTGCATGCAAAATAAGAAAAAAAAATGGCACCATAACCACGGGGTGAATGATGGAGAGTCGGGCGAAGCATCCGTTCGTCCATTCGTTCTTGCTTCCGTCCGTCCATGCGTCCGTCTGTGTGACCGTCAGCGCGTCCATCCGCCCGTCTGTGCATGCGTCTGTTCGTGCGTCGAGACGTCCATCCGTGCATCCATCCCTGCGTTCGTCCATGCATCCGCCCCTGCGTTCGTCCATGCGTCCGTCCATTCATCTGTCTGTGTGTCCGTTCGTCCATCTAGTCAACACTCCAAGTACCACCATCTCGCATCTTTTCATCATATATTCCGCATATAGAAGCCCCGCCATGCAGCGGACATTCCAAGGACTAAACGAGAGGTGGCACACGCACACTTACTTACGGCTTGCGCTTCGTGTCTACTTCCCACCTTTAACCACCTCGAGTTCAAGGTATATACTAGTTCACTGTATTCATGACACTGCGGCCCAACGCTCGCCAAACCTTTCTATAACCAAGGAGGCTACGCCAAGCGAGTATAACCTAGCAACCTTTTCTTGTCAGATAGTGCTCAATGTACATGCCAATGGCTGCTAATTGGGAATGAGAGACAGGAGAATGCGGCTTTTAGTTTCAGCGCACGCTGCGATTTTTTTATTCTTCAACAACGAACAGAAGAAATCTCCCACCGGCACCACCTTGCAGGTCAAAGCATAAGACTGGTTACCCACTACGACTACGACAAGGAAAGAACGGGTGCCGCTTTAAGGACCTTCATCCCTAAAAGTCGTCGCATCTAGACATGAAACAGGCCACATTACTCTTCGTGCAAGAGAAGCACACGGACACCTTCACATTCACACGGATGGCTGTGTGTCTTTAGTAAGCTCAGCAGGTATGGTTATTCCCGTGAGGCACATCACAATTAAATCTATGACATTGCATGTGACGTCGTCGACAGCTGCAGAGCTCGCCTCCATACGTGCAGCTATGGTGTTCGTAGTAGAAGAACCTTCGGAAACTTGGTCTATCTTTTCGGACTCGAAGGCAGCTCTTGAATGTCTTATGTCACCCTTTCTCCACAGACCTAATGAACAGTTAGTAGCTGAAATAAGGCTTCCCCAGCACCGAGCAATTGAGGAACAGCACAGCATAGTGTATCAGTGGAAACCAGGTCATTGCGGTATATTTGGCAATGACCGCGCAGATGAGGCCGCTATATCTGCACACGACAGTACCCAATACACAGCCATCTCGTTCTCAAGAACCGACGCAACTACAAGACTTCGTTCGTTTACACCTGATCTCCCACTGGTACAGTGGAACTCGACAGAATTCCCAAACGCGCACTTGCATAACTTGTATTCCGATCTGCAGCTTCGTCTTCCTTCAGGGATATCTCGAGCTGAGGAGACTCTTCTATGCCGCCTGTGGCTTGGAGGGTCCTTCACGAACGCATACTCTTATCTCATTGGAATGACCAGCTCTTCTACGTGCACTTACTGCAGCTTCGAAGAAACCATCGCGCACCTTCTATGTGAGTGCACCCATTTCAACGCGCCAAGAGAAGAACTAACTGCAGCTTTGGATAGACTGGATGAACGGCCTTTGTCGGTACAAATGATTCTGGGTCATTGGCCGAGACCATTTATCAGCCCAGAAGGCTTTGAAAGCTTTGCTACACTTTTTGCGGACAACTGACCTCAGAAACAGACTTTAGTGCCTTATACTCCTAATTGTCCTTTCCTCTATAACTGTTTTTGTAATTTCTCTTTCTCTCTCTCTTTGCAACATTTCTTTTTGTCATCTTTTTTCCCCTCACCCCTCTACCTAGCACAAGCTGGCCACTCGGTCTATGAACTGGCTAACCTCCCTGTCCTTCCGCTTGAACTTTCTTCCTCCTCCTCCTCCTTACCTTGACAGCTTTACAGATGTTAACGATGATTAAAGCAGACACCTTCGTCGTCATATTCACTTAACGTTCCTACAAAAATACAGCATACAATATTTTCGACACTGTAGGTCGAGAAATAAATACAGTTGATATGTGAAACCTTAGTTTTAATGTACAAGCAGCAGTATACAAGAATGTTTCCCATAATACACTGCTGAAAGACATTTTTATTTTTTTATAAAACACCGTTGCTATGAAACAACATCACATTGCAACCGCATCCGCTAGGGACTGAAGCCAAAACCTCACCCTCAGTCCCTGACTAACTCTTAAGGTTCCATGTGACGTAATTCCCACGTAGTCTTAGTCGTCTATTGATTGATATGATTTATTGATGCGTGGGGTTTTACGTCTCAAAACCAGTCCTAGTTGTCGAGCCGACCTCATAATCAATAAGTTGGAAGAAATAAATGAAGGTGGTTCAGCAGTACAGAACAGGACATGCACGTAGGTAAATTGATGTGTCGGGCCCCAGTAGACTAAGACTACAATATTTTTGTTACTATGGCAAAGATATCAGGACCGAATACATCAGCAACTGCTTTAACGACAATAGACTTTACGCCCTATAGACTTAGGTCGTAAATCAGAACGGAAAGTTATTTGCGGACGAATGCGATAAAGTTCGTGCTTGAATTCTTGAAGACTTGCACGGGATGTTGGAGACAAAATTTCAATAATTTCACTGTGAGGTTTTGTGACTGTGTGTGTGTGCGAGCTCCTCTCTTCCTTTTTTTTTACCACACCCTTTCTATCTCTGACTCTCAACCTCCTCAATTATTTGCCCCAATTTTGAGTAGCATACCAGTTCACTTGAGCAGCTTACATCCTCGCCTTTCCTCTGCCTGACAAAAAGTGTTGTCTAGCAACATTTTAAACGTATTTCGTGCTCATGTGACTTAACTTTATGAAAATCGTAGGGTCGCTAGAGTTGACAGTACATCGCTTTATTTTCTATCGCTATGTGAATGAACTTGACGCTTATAGTTTTGTTTTTTTCTTTAATGACTGGACTGACGTGAACTGTCGTGTCAAAACATACCGTGAAACGAAGCTGGATGAAGACGGTCGCAGACAGCGAAGCTATGAACGTGACTGATGCAAAAAACCAAGCCAGATTTACATAAAATACAGATTAAAGAAAAGACGTGAACAACGATCTACACTGAGTTTCAGTCAGTCACCACAAATGGATGAGACAGATCGCAGGAAAATGCCAGCTACGTTCTCAAAAAAAATTTATCACAAAAAAAACAAGAGAAAACCTCAGGAAGAATTGTTCGTTCCCTAGCGTTACTATGTTAACAGGCTGTGTTTTGCAGCAACGCTGGGCGTAGCTCGGTGAACGAGAACTTCTCGAGTTAATGTGCCACAGAAATTGGGCAAGACCTGCTTGTTCACCAGAAATATACTCACCATAAAGAGGGAATGATTGCGAAAGGCAAAAATTGGGTGTCTGGAGTGATACAGTGGTCAGCTGTGAGGCCAAACGTTTCGACTTATCTATTTAATTATGTCTACGGATTGTTTGGATGGTGATTATTTCTGAGCTCTATTTCTGATTTTATTGAGTTTTATCAACTGTGAAAAACAATATACGGCACCAAATGAAAGGGGTCTATCAGTTCAAGCTGACGCTATACGCGGTGAGTAGCGCAAACACGTCATTACTATCGCACGAAATCTTTCTTGCCTTTCGCCATTCTCTACAACTATAAATAATTCGTCCCTCACCTTTTCATCCACTATTCTACGTCAATAAGCTAGCCATAAATGTAATTATTAGTAAGCATATTTCACTCTCGAGCGAGGACCACTACTATATCTTATTCACTAAACTACAACTCAAAAACGCCAAAGCAAAAGCTCCAACATCACCCTAAAATCGCATTTTAAAAATAAACGTTGATCATTTATTTTTTTGGCTTCGTCACGATGTAATCGATAGATTTTCCTCCATACTTTATGTGCCAAATGTACAACTGTAGTACGAATTCAGCATTTATTTTTGGCTGTACCAGTCATCTCCACCTACGAGATTTATTGGCCAATAAAGGAAAAATTCAACACTTTTTCAAGTAGCCATATAGTGGACTCTCTAAACGAACGTACTCCGTCGAGAACTCACCACCGCGAACAATTTCTTTAGAATCCGACCTGTACGACTGGAGTAGCAAAGATTTATGCACGCTGGGATTGCAAAGTCTCTTCTCTGTTCTGGACGAAAGCGCTGGAAGCTAAGCAGAGAGAGATGTAACGAGGAAACTTCACGCTCACCTCGTGACTTTGAGCCTTTTTTTGGATCTTTTTTTTTCTCCGAATACGCGACTTTTCAGAGTGATTGTGCGCCCACGCGTGGACCAGACGCTGCCTTCCGTGGCCTAGTGCGGTGGCCCCAGTAACGACCGAGCATGGCATGCTCAAACCAGCCAATGCCTTATTGAATGATTTTGATGAGTGATTTTTCAGCTTGTACCGTCATTTGTCACAGACAAGAAGCGATTTCAGCTGACTTTGTGAGCTCATTGTGAATTACAGGCAGCGTACTGCACTATGAGATTTGGCTCGCGTGTTCTTGGGAGGCTCAATCACTCATCAGCAGCGTTTTCTAGCCATGCTCAAAAAGTGGTGCAGGGCCCCTTCAAACATTGCTGAAGAAAACAAAATCAGGAGACGCTTTTATTAACCGAAACACAGAGCAGGGTCTCGCTATCAGTTCCTTCGTGGTTTGCGGTTTTAAGAGGCGAACTAACGAGCCGTGTTATTCACCTAAATAATAATTAAAGAAAAGTGCGAGTGAACAAGAAAAAAAAAACACGGAAGCTCTTCAGATAGCTGCTGCTGCCTGCATGCTTAAAGATGAACTTCTTTCCGTATTCGCTGGTTTGTGTGCCTCCCCGCACTGGCTTCAGTTTCTGTTTTGTACAGCCGGAAAACCATCCCGCATTCAATCACCGAACGTGGTCAATCCCTACGGGGAACCAATATTTTTCCTCCTCGACTTTCACTGAATTCAAAAGAGAGCAAACGTTTGCCCTTCGCAAACATTTCTGAGTTAAACTCGGGCGTATGTCTTTCAGCGCGCGCAGCTAGAGCATATCGAAAACTTTTTGGGCCCCGAAAGAAGACTGTATTACGGAGAAAATGAAGTTAGCGAGAACATGTTGGTTGTCAGGCACACTGAAAAATTTTCTTCCTCGGAAATCTTCAGGCTCCTGAAACCACAATGAAAAACAACGCTCCCTATCTAACTCACGCTCGACTGAATACTTCTCGTTTTGGTTGTGAAAAAACAGTATTCTTTGCCTTAACGTTATTTTTCGATTTCACTGATTCCAATGAACAAGGCCTTGTTTATCCACCTCGTAGCAATTTTGAAAGTAAACGAACAAGGACACGCCGCAGTAATCCGTGTATATAACCAAGCACAACCTGGTATGTGCGTTAGCCTCGTGCTTTTCGCTGTTGATTACACTTTACTAATATTTACTTTTCCTGGCAAGGACAATCCAAGATATCCCAGCATTATATGCTGGCCCAATTTCGTTCTGAAAAAGTAGCAAGACAAAACAACGAACGAATAACTGGCAGAGGTCACCTTTGCTAGAAATACTTGAATTTCTTTTAAAGGTAGCTAAAAGTGTGGGTTCGAACTGGAACGTACTCCAGGCTCTACTACTTCACGTGCGTGAATTTTTCAGACGAAGGATGAAAAAGAAACGAACGGACTTTTAACAGAGTGTCAGGGTAAACGGATATTTCAGTATTGCTGTTATGCACCGAATAGGATTAACTCATAGAACGCTCAGGAATATATACATCAAAGAATATTTGTAACGTGTAATTTAAGGTGGAATAGACACAATAGAACCTGAACTTGGCAACGTTTAACGCTAGAACCTTATCTAGTGCGGGAAGTCTAGCTGTACCATTCGAGGAGCTAGAAGGTGTTAAATGGGATATAATAGGGCTCAGTGAGGTTAGGAGGACAGATGAGGCTTATACGGTGCTACAGAATGGGCACGTCCTTTGCTATAGGGGCTTGGCTGACAGAAGAGAACTGGGAGTGGGGTTCCTAATTCACAGAAACGTAGCTGGCAACATAAAGGAATACTATAGCAATAATGAAAGGGTGGTAGGTATTGTAATTAAACTGAATAAAAGATACAAGATGAAGGTGGTACAGGCTTACACACCTACATCCAGCCATGATGACGCTTCAGTTGAAAGCTTCTATGAAGACATGGAATCAGCAATGAGTAAGGTAAAAACACAGTATACTATACTGATGGGAGACTTTAATGCAAAGGTAGGGAAGAAGCAGGCTGGAGACCAGGCAGTAGGAGACTATGGCATCGATACTAGAAACGCCAGAGGAGAGCTACTAGTAGAATTCGCAGAACGCAATAACTTACGGATTTTGAATACCTTCTACCGAAAACGAGGGAACCGTAAATGGACATGAAGGATCACTAATGGTGAAAGTAAGAATGAAATAGACTTTATAATGAGTGCACACCCAGGCATCGTGCAGGATGTGGAAGTGGTTGGCAAGGTAAGATGCAGTGACCATAGAATGGTACGGTCTCGAATTCGCCTAGACTTGAAGAAGAAACGACAGAAACTGATACGCAAGAAGCCAATCAATGAGATAGGACTGAGAGGGAGAGTACAGGAATTCAGAGTCTCGCTTCATAACAGGTACTCGGCTCTTAGTGAGGAAACCAACCTTAGCGTAGATACAATGAATGATAATCTGACGAGTATCATTACGGAGTGTGCAGTGAAAGTTGGAGGCAGGGTAGTTAGACAAGACACTGGCAAGCTTTCCCAGGAAACGAAGAATCTCATTAAGAAGCGTCAAATATTGAAAGTCTCAAGTACCGCAGACAAAATAGACCTGGCAGAGCTTTCAAAGTTGAATAATAGGCGTAAGGTATGCGATGTGAGAAGGTATAACATGGAGAGAATTGAGCACGCTCTGAAAAACGGAGGAAGCGTCAAAGCAGTGAAGAGGAAACTTGGAATAGGCAAAAATCGGATGTATGCACTAAGGGACAAAGAAGGCAAAATAACTACTAATATGGATAGGATAGTTAAAATAGCGGAGGAGTTTTACAAAGATCTGTACAGTAGCCTGGATAACCACGACTTTATTACTGTAAGAACTAGCAGTAACCCAGATGACACCCCGCCAGTAATGATAGAAGTCAGAAAAGCTTTGGAGAGCATGCAAAGAGGCAAAGCTGCTGATGAGGATCAGGTAACATCAGCTATGCTGAAAGATGGAGGACAGATTGTGTTAGGAAAACTAGCCCCCCTGTTTACGAGATGTCTCCTGACGGGAAGAGTACTGGAGTCTTGGAAGAACGCTAACATCATCTTAATACATAAGAAAGTAGATGACAAGCACTTGAAGAATTACAAGCCGATCAGCTTGCTCTCTGTAGTATACAAACTATTTACAAAGGTAATTGCTAACAGAGTAAAGAAAACATTAGAATTCAATCAACCGAAGTAACAAGCAGGATTTCGATAGGCTACTCAACAATCGACCACATTCATACTATCAATCAGGTAATAGAGAAATGCTCAGAATATAACCAACCACTATACATAGCCTTCATAGATTACGAGAAGGCGTTTGATTCAGTAGAAATATCAGCCGTCATGCAGACACTGCGGAATCAGGGCGTCGATGAAGTATATATAAACATCCTGGAAGAAATCTACAGAGCATCAACTGCTACCATAGTGCTTCATAAAGAAAGCAACAGAATACCAATCTAGAAGGGTGTAAGGCAGGGGGACACAATCTCCCCAATGCTATTTACCGCGTGCTTACAGGAGGTTTTCAGAAGCCTAGAATGGGAACAGTTAGGGATAAGAGTTAATGGAGAGTACCTTAGTAACCTGCGCTTTGCCGATGACATTGCATTGCTGAGTAACTCAGGGGACGAATTGCAACTCATGATTACGGAGTTGGACAAGGAGAGCAGAAAGGTGGGTCTTAAAATTAATCTGTAGAAAACGAAAGTAATGTACAACAACCTCGGAAAAGAGCAGCGCTTCGAGATAGGTAATATTGCACTTCAAATTGTAAAAGACTATGTCTACTTAGGGCAGGTAATAACCGCGGAGCCAAACCACGAGATTGAAGTAACTAGAAAAATAAGAATGGGGTGGAGCACATTTCGCGAGCACTCTCAAATTATGAGAGGTAGATTGCCGCTAATCCTTAACAGGAAGGTATATAACAGCTGTATCTTGCCGGTACTTAGCTACGGAGCAGAAACCTGGAGACTTACAAAGAGGGTTCAGCTTAAGTTGAGGACGACGCAGCGAGCGATGGAAAGGAAAATTGCAGGTGTAACCTTAAGAGACAAGAAGAGAGCAGTGTGGATTAGGGAACAAACGGGGGTTAAGGATATCATAGCTGAAATCAAGAAAAGGAAAGAGACATGGGTCGGGCATGTAGCGCGTAGACAGGATAACCGCTGGCCATTAAGGGTAACTGACTGGATTCCCAGAGAAGGCAAGCGGGTTAGGGGGAGATAGAAGGTTAGGTGGGCAGATGAGATTAAGAAGTTTGCGGGTATAAATTGGCAGCAGCAAGCACAGGACTGGGTTAACTGGCGGAACATGGGAGAGGCCTTTGTCCTGAAGTGGACGTAGTCAGGCTGATGATGATGATGATGATGATGATGCTGATGATTATGATGATGATGATTATGATGAGACATATTTGGCACATTAGGAATGAGACAACTTTGGCACTAAGGTTTCTTAACCATTTTTCAGTCAGCTACCAGGAAAACTTAAGGAGCAGCTGTATTTTGCGTACGTTCGCAGTATACTTCAACACGGTCGTATATGTCGGGTTCCGCGCGTTTAAATACGTAGTCGTATTTAGCACTTTGAAAAGGTGCTAAATATGACTTCGAGGTTTTTACTGATCAATTATAGTAAAGCAATAAACATGACCGAAACCAACTCTACATTATTTTGGCAGGCTTTGCAAGAGGGGCGGAAAAACCTAAGGCTGAATTTTTTCCTGCTGTTTAATGTTCTAAAACCAGCATTTAGTGAGCAATGTATATTACGTTACTCGGTTATGTGCCGCCGAGACGCAATTATGCATTTAATTTCCTTTCAGAGGTGATGTCTTCAGGTATTACTTCGATTCAAGAGCCGTAAAAGAATGGAATACTCTAGCACCTGATATTGTGAAAATTTTGGATCACAAAGGCTTACATGGTTTTTGAGTGTGATTTCATTGTTTTTGTTGACTGTGACCCCAATGCTGTAATGCCCATTGTGGCAATTCAGGAGGGTAACACATAAAGGAAATAATAAATTTAATATTAATAGGAGACATATTTTTCAATGCGTGCGTGTATGTGTTTGCACGCGTACGTGCGTGTGGGTGTCATGAAACAGAAGAAAACCAATGATAAATTACGCAGGTGCGCAGCGAACTAGCACACATCAACTCATTCGTCACCTAGCTCTAGTGCCCCCTCAAACATAGCCATGTGCTGCTTGATCAAAGATACAAAAGCCATGCCTACGCGTCTCCAACTTTTACGTAAAATTTGGGCTGCCTCCAAAATCTCATGCCTCATGAAACACAGCAGTGCACCACTCAAACAACGGTTTACAACAGCACTCATACCAATTAATAGCCGAGTTCGTATACGTCAACTGCTTTTCCAGCCTATTATTATTTTGGCGGAGGTGATAGCTCAAATAATGACCTGCTTGTTTGCCAATATAAGGCCTTCCACACGAAAGTGGCAACCTATACACGAATTCTTGCGTGCAGTCGACGTACTGGCTCAAGTGCCTTACGCCACATTTTCGTTCCTTGCGTACAAGTGCGCTTGTGGCAGGGTCAAATAGGCACTCTCTGACGATCCAGAGTCTTGGTAATTGCTTAAAAGGCCTTGCACCAGTTCCACTTAGTAAATAGTGATTAGACGCTCATGATGTTCTGTACTCAATGAAGAGCGTTGTACCACAACATTTTTTTACTTAGATCATTGCGAATTCAGATCACCAACATCTTGTATTGGCCTGAAACAATGATGTCGGGAGGTGAGCTTGCAATGCTTGGCATGCACTTACCCTGTGTAGCCATCACAGGCCATTTTCTTCCGTGCCTTCTTAGATATCAAAGCCGGAGGATCACATAACGCAGATGCATCAGCCCAGCGTGCACTCAAGGTCACCTGTATACATGACGCGCCCAAGCCAACCTGCGCGCGCATCAGATGTCGTGCTGTTTCGGTGTTCTTTGTTTTTTAGTGAATGTTTCCGTGGCATATGTGCCTCGTTGCGCGCCCGTTCAGTGAGGCAGGCCGCTATCATGAGTCCTCAACGCAATATACTGCACCACACTACTGTAAATGTGCAAAATGCGCCAAGCGTTGTCAGGGCTAGCGCCTGCCCGACGCGTACGCAGGGAGAACACGAATGCATGTGAAGGGCAAGCAGATTATTTACGCATCTCGCTGAGATTCAAAGTAAAATAATAAATCATGAAGTAGTGCACAAATTGCGTTTTCTGTTTAACTGAAATTCTCTCAAATTTGCCTAATCTATTCAAGCAACAGATTCAATTAATTATACATGTCCTCTTGAATGATTCTCGCAGTGTCGCGTTTTACAATGAGCGACGTCAGAGCACCGTTCTCTAGAGCAGTGATGTCATGGCGAACCTAACAATGCAGGCCAACTCTTCAGAATACGCCTTCTCCTCCGTCTTAGGACGCACACACGCAAGAATAAAAGCAAGTGGCATTCACTTTTAAATTTCACTTCGTTCTGAAACGCTTAGCATTCCAAATTTCGCCAGACGAGATTGTGTCCACCCAGTCTAAGTATTGCACTTGAGCATTGCAATGGCCGGTGTGAAATGCTCAGTCCTGGTGAGAAAACTCTCGGGACTGCACACGAAGTCGGTGAGTTCCATGAAATAATTCACACTGATTTCATTTTGCACACTAAGCAGTTCATACAATGTTGTAAAAGGCGGACCCCTTTCAATGGCTTACATAGACCAGGTAGCTAACTATTGTATTAATTCTTGTGGCTAGCAGAATACTTGTATTCCACCGGTTATACCATGTTAAAATTTCCACTAAAGAACTAAAACAAGTAAAACTACTATCGCTATCAGTTTTAAGATGCCTGTTTGTAATGCGCATAGCATCCATTATACAACATTGCAAGGGCCGGCAACGAAAGTTTATCCCGTACCTCATTCTCAGTGAACTACAAGAGAAAACCCATAAAAAGAGAAAATCTTGAACGCTTTGCATAAGAAAGGTCTGCACTGTTCAAGTTCTAAGAATACCGTCTCTTTATTTTAATAGAAAAATGATCTTCCAGAGCACCTACAGGCAGCACGCATCTAAATTAGTTCTTTGATCTCAATTTCACCCCTCAGAGACCAAGCCCTCTATATATTTCAACGTGTGCGCTGATGTTGAATTTGTTTTTATGGTAACGTTTTGACCTAATATTCCGCATATCTGAACCTATGTTTGTAAGTCGAAAATTTGACCGGAAGGAAATGTGCAAACGAAATATTTATTCAAACTATGAGAAATGTGGTAAACGCAACTATGTGGGTCGGCGTGTGTATTAAGCTCAGATGGTTGGCACTCGCTTCAAATGCAGAGTCGTCTTTAAATTTATTTGAAGTCATATAAAAAATCAAGAAATATTGCCTGGGCGTCCTTATTGTAATCAGATTTTTTACGGCCCTGCCAAATATGTTGGTAGTGTTAGTTAACAAAATAGGAAGTGATAAATGATATAAGACGTAAATGTCATCATTGTAACCAAGGTCATATAGAAAGCGCAAATAAATTGTTACGTACTCTGTAAAAAATATATCGATGAACATTATAAAATGTCTTGCCATCTTTCGTATCTTCTCAGTTACCCGAATCAGTGTTAGTGTGAGAGCTTACGGAGTTCTGCTGCTGTACCGAAAGTTCTATCTAGCCGAAAGTTCTATCTAGGAATCTATCTAGCCACCTACGACTTTTACCTTTCCTGGCCGTTTCGATAATGGTATCGATACCAAACTTGGTATGGTATAGCATGACTGCATGAAGAACATATTTGACTAGTCATAACATGAAAGTTATTACATGTGTGTCATTAATATCAAGATTTACATCTCATGGCCCTGCAGCTCTTGTGGTGCTTTTGTTCACATGGCATGTTGCAAAACTGGTATGGTATGACATGATTGCATGGCGAACACAAGCGACGGACCTTAACCTAAAAATTATGACATGCGTGTCATGTAATGACATGACTACATGCCATGCTCATGATGCGCTCGCGGCCGTTTCGCTAACGTCACATATACCAAGTTTTGTATTACGGCACGTGAATGGATCACGATGGTATACGACTGGCGCAAACATGATAATAATGAGATAGTTGTCATGTCAGAACATGACTACATGCCACGCTCATGATGCGCTGGTGGCCATTTCTCTAGCTTTACCTATACCATATTTCGTATTACGGGACGTGAATGACTGGCGAAGTTGTGATACTGGTGCAAACATGATAAACATGAGATGCGTGCCAAGTAACAACGTGACTACGTGCTACGCTCATGATGCGCTCGCGGCCTTTTCGCTAGCTTCACATGTACCTAACTCGGTATTACGCGACGCGAATGGACGACATAGGTAAATGACACATTCAAACATGATAATCACGACAAGCGTGTCATGTAACATGACTACATGCCACACTCATGATGCGCTCGTGGCCGTTTCGCTAACTTCACATATGCCAAATTTGGTATTACGAGACATCAATGGGTGACTAAGGTATGTGACCGGCGCACACATGATAATCATAACATGAGTGTCATGTGAGAACATGACTATGTGCTACAGTCAAGGCGCCAATACATTTCGACGTGACGCGGTGCGTGTCCTCACCGGCGTGCATTTCGTGGCGTCACGCCGGCGTTGCCAAGCCAGGTGCGGGTCTTGCACACGCCGCGCTGTGTTTCTCTAACGCATGCACGTTTCAGCGCATCCAGCGTCCCTGCGTGTTGTCTGTGTAACGCGGCATCGGCACGAAATGCAACATGTCGCATTTCGCGCCGATTGCCGTTGGGCTCCGCTGACGGGCGCTGGTCGCACCGATTGTGCCTGGCGTCAGACTATAGATTGCTCGCGTTTTGCTAACGTACGGTCGCTGGCCCAGCGTGTGCGCGCGTCAACGCTACATTGGACTATATTGGGCCATTCATGATGCACTTGAGGCCTTTTTGCTAGCTCCACATATACCAAATTTGGTGTTACGTGATGTCAATGGATGACAAATATATGACTGGTGCAAACATGATAACCCTGAAACGCGTGTCATGTAATAAGAAGGCAAGTTACCGCGCTCGTAGTTTGCTCGCGGCCGTTCTGCAAGTTCCTTATATACTAAATTTGGTATCACATGTTGTGAATTGATGACGAAGATAAACGACACATCGAAACATGATAATCATAACACGGAAGTCATGTATAACATCATTTACCTCCACCTCGTAACGTTGGGCTGATTTTAAAGCGGCATATCAACCTTTCTCATTCGTGCTTCGCATATCATCGATTTGCAGTGTGCGTGGGATCTGCCAATTTTTTTCATCTATCTTTCAAAAGATGACAAAAACTTGAAAAGAGACTGTTCTTTGAGCCAAAGCCTGCAAACGAAGACATGCCATTATCCGGGCGTTGATAATTTTTTTGTCACAACGTGGTGTCGAGTGACATTTCTTTTTTTAGGGGCGAAACTCCATATAGTGACACCCGTTCATCCCCCGTAGTATGTAACAAGTAGAACATTTCGACCTCCAAGGTGGTGCTGGTGAGAGACTTCTTTTGTGCGTTGTTGAACGATAAAAATAATGCTCAATGTAGATGTCAATGGCTGCTAATGGGGAATGAGAGACAGGAGCATTCAGCTTTTAGTTAACGCGCAGGCTGCGATCACCATTAGCAGCCATTGGCATGTACATTAAGCACTATCTGACAAGAAAGGGTTGCTATGTTATACTCGCTGGGTGTAACCTCCTTAGCTTTAGAAAGGTTTAGCGAGCGTTGAGCCGCAGTGCCATGAATACAATGAACTTGTATATACCATGAATGAACTCGAGGTGGTTAAAAAAATTGCCCGCAGCTTCCCTCGGGGGAACACTGAGGAGGATGCGGAGAGTATAATTGGTTAACGGGGTGTTAAAGTGCGACTTACTTGGGTTGATGGCTAAATTGGTTCACGTGGTTGTGAAATGGGGTGTTAAATTGCGACTTACTCTGGTCGATGGCTAAATTGGTTAACGTGGTTGTAGGAGGGGGTGTTAAATGAGTGAACACGTACACACGTATGCGGAAAAGCGGCGCTGGTCGAAGGGACGTCGATCATTGTGTTTGTGGATTCGTTGGAATTCATTTCACCGCGATCTTGGACGTCGACGCGCCGTACAAACCAACCGACGAGCGGCAACTGAGCGAGCAAGCGCCGACCTTGAGTATATATACAGCGCGACGGCGCATGCACTGTCAGCTGTCGAATGTTCGAGAAGGGGGAGAAGCGCAACGGCGCATGCGCGCGCGTCAGCTGCCGATGTTCTCGAAGCGTGACGGCGCATGCGCGCTACATTATACACCTAGCGAATGTTCGTGAAGAGGAGAAGCGCACGCGGTGTGTAGAGGAGGAAGGGTGCACAGATGGTGGAGGAGTGAAGCGCGCGCGGTGTGTAGAGGAGGAAGGGATGCACAGATGGTGGAAGGAGGAGGAGGAAGCTTGCGGACGGCGCCGCACTACAAGCCTCGAGTATTAGATGCTCCGCATCTAAAATGGTAAGTAGATACGAAGTGCAAGCCGTAAGAAAGTAAAAGCCGAATTCTCCGCCTCTCATTTCCCATTAGCAGCCATTGGCATGTACATTGAGCACTATCTGACTGAAAAAGTTTGCTACGTCATACTCGCTGGGCGTAACCTCCTTGGTTTTCGAAAGGTTTAGCGAGCGTTCGGCCGCAGTGCCATGAATACATTGAACTAGTATATACCATGAACTCGAGGTGGTTAAAGGTGGGAAGTGCACCCGAAGCGCAAGCCGTAAGAAAGTGTGCGTGTGCTACCTCTCGTTTAGTCCTTGGAATGTCCGCTGGATGGCGGTGCTTCTATATGGGGAATATATGATGAAAAGATGCGAGATGGTGGTACTTGGAGTGTTGAACAGATGGATGAACGGACACATATAGAGATGCATGGATGGACGCATGAACGGACGCTGGGGTGGCTGCATGGACCAACGCGGGGACGGACGCACGAACAGACGCACGCACGGACGGGCTTATGGACACATGGACGGTCACACTGACGGACGCATGGACAGACGGAAGCAAGAACGAATGGACGGACGAATTCTTCGCCCCACTCTCCATCAATCACTCCGTGGATATGCTGCCAATTTTTTTCATGGTTTCTCACCAACGCTCAACACTACTGAATTAACTTTGAAGAAAAAATAACACGTCCTTTGACTTTTTGGTATGTTCTCACTTACGCATATATGACTCTCTCGAAGGAGGCTCATGAACTGTCTTTGGAGACCAAGGAGGAGGAGGAATAAATGAGGAAGGACAGGGAGGTTAGCCAGTTCTCAGACCGGCTGGCTACCCTGTACTGGGGAAGGGGGTAAGGGGGATAAAGGATCAGAGAAAAGAGACGTTGTAAAAAAAAGAGAGAGAGAGAAGGTCATCAGACGATCCCCGACACTGTTTACAGTCTGTCTCTAAGACCACTTGCCCGCAGAAAGCGCAACAATGCTCTCAGTGCCTTGCGTGCAAAGGATGGTCTCGGCCAGTGTCCTAATACCCTTTCTTCCGACAATGGCGATTGTCTATTCTATCTAAAGCTTTTGACAGTTCTTTTCTTGGCACGCTGAAGCGGGGACACTCGCAGAGAAGATGGGAGAAAGTCTCAGCGCAGCCACAGTTGTCACATGTCGGGCTCCTGGCCATTCCGATTCGAAACGAATAAGCATTCATAAAGGCCACCCCAATCCACAGACGGCACAAAAGTGTCTCCTCTGCTCTGGGTATTCCTGATAGAAGATGGAGCTGTAGGTGTGGGTCCAAATTATGAAGGCGGACCTTGGTGAATGTCGGTGAATTCCACTGAGCGAGTGTCAGTTCTCGTGCAAGTGATCGAAGCCTTTCAGCGGTGTCCGTTCTTGATAATGATATAGCTACACAAGGGGCGTCATCATGAGCAGTTCGGGCTGCTTCATCTGCACGGTCGTTTCCATCAATGCCGCAGTGGCCTGGTATCCATTGATACGCTATGTCATGTTGTTTCTCTATAGCCCGGTGATGAAGCAGTCGTATTTCAGCAATTAGCTGTTCGTTTTGTCCATGACGATATGGTGAGACATGCCCTGGAGAGCTGCTTTGGAGTCGGAGAATATTGACCATGTCTGTTGCGGTTCTTCAACTAGGAACTCCAGAGCGGCATGAATGGCGGCGAGTTCTGCCGCCGTGGATGATGTCAGATGCGACGTCCTGATCTTTATCGTGATGGATTTCTCCGGAATTACAAGTGCGCCTGTTGAACTTGTTGAAGTGACCGACCCATCCGTGTAAATGTGAATGCGTTCACTGTGTTTCTCATGAAGAAACAGTAATTTTGTTTGTTTTAGGGCCAAATTTGACAAATTTTTCTTCTTTTGCATTCCGGAGATGGTTATCAGGGCTTCCAGTGGATGTAGACACCACAATGGTAACGACGGTCTTGGTGCGTGCGTGAAGTTCGTGGGAATCACCGTGCGATGTGGGACAATAAAAGAGCAGAACGCAGAGCGTGGCCTGGAAGTTGGAAGGGAGGCGAGGTGATGCGATTGAATCCGGGTGGCATGTCTTATATGCGTTCTTAAAGCATCGACACGAATGTAGGTTGTGATAGTGTGTTCATGAGCGATTGCGACAGTCGCTGCTGAGGATGCGCATCTCGGCAGCCCGAGGCATATTCTCAGTGCTTGAGCTTGTAATGACTGGAGGACGTGTACGTTTGTTACGCGGGCCTTGCCAAGCACAGGTAGGCTGCAGCGCATGAAGCCAAGAAAAAGTGCAGCATACAGTTGAAGCATGGCTCGTACCGGTGCACCCCATGATTTTCCCGCAAGGAACCTTAGGACGTGGGTGATCAAGGTCAGTTTCTTCTTTATGTAAGCGATATGAGGGCTCCAAGACAAATCACGATCTATTATTACTCCCAGGAAACGGTGAGTCTTTTGATAGCTGATTGTGTGTGTATTAATTCTGATGCGGTATGGCGTCATTGTCTTGCGCGTAAACGCGACAAGTGAGCATTTCTCATGTGACAGCTCCAGTCCTCGTCCTTGAAGGTAGTTTGATGTCAGTGTAGCCGCTGTCTGAAGCCTGGCTCGTACGTGTAGACGCGTGACCCCTGATGCCCAGATACAGATGTCATCCGCGTATATGGACAGATGTACGGAGTGTGGCAGGACGTCAACGAGGCCGATGAGCGCAAGGTTGAAAAGTATGGGGCTTAGGACCCCACCTTGAGGTACGCTGCGATAAGTATGATGTTGCCTTGTTGCGCCTTCTTCTGTCTGAACGAAGAAGGTTCTGTCCTTCAAATAGCTGCAGATCCGTTGGTAAACGCGGCCTCCCAATCCAATGCTGCCCAAGGCGTCCAGGATGGTTTCATGTAATACATTGTCGTATGCAGCCTTAATATCCAAGAAAAGTGCCGCTGATAATCTCTTTAGGCACTTCCGCTGTTGTACAGACGTGACAAGATCAACAACATTGTCTATGGAAGACCGTCCACGTCAAAAGCCGGTCAAAGCATCGGGCTATATATTGTTATGTTCCAAGTACCGCTCCAGGCGAGTCAGCACCATTCTCTCCATCACCTTTCCAAAACAGCTGGCAAGCGCGATGGGGCGATAGGAGGCCATGTCCAGAGGCGATTTGCCTGGTTTGAGCAGGGGCACGAGGCGGCTGCACTTCCACGAAGGAGAACCAAACCGTTGCTTCATGAGTCATTGTATACAGCTAGAAGGGCACGCCGAGCTGTTCGTCCTAGGTTAGCAAGGGCCATATAAGTGACTCCATCGGGTCCAGGCAATGAGGAGCGCTTGCATGCTGCCAATGCTGCCTGAAGCTCCTCTAGAGAAAACATATTGTCCATCCGAGTGTCTCTGGACGCCGGCGCGTTTTGTAGGTTACTCATGTTGATCCCGGACCCCTTGTTTGCAACCCTGGCACAAAAGTCTTCCGCTACATCAATTTCACGCCGGCCTTGGTGAAGAGCAAGGCATTTGAATGGACGATTCTGTTGTGGCAATGTTCGTAGGACGTGGATTATTCTCCATATTTGCGAAAAAGGTGCTTGGGGATCGAGTGACTCGCATAGTGACTTCCATCGTTGCGACTATAGTGCATTGATTCGACGTTGAATCTTCTTTTGTAGACGTCTCGCTTCCCTCAACTCGTAGATGGATTTTGTGCGCCTATAACGTCGTTCGGCACGACGACGGATTGCGCGAAGTCGCTCCAACTCCACCTCATATTTGCAAAATCTTGCAAAGGTCCACAATTAAACGTTGCCTCTTGAAGAGCAGCCTTCATTATACCTTCTAGGCTTTCAAGAGAACCTTCTTGGTTTCTCTCGCATTGCTTCTCTGTGGATGATCTATACTTTGACCAATCTATCCGTGAAGTGGGCGCGATTTGCGACTTGCTCAGCCCCTTGATTTTTATATAGGTGGGGATGTGGTCACTGCCATGCGTTTCATTGTCCGCAAACCACTGCACCTTGGTGTTTAGGCTACTTGACACAAAAGTTAGGTCGAGACAGCTACTATACGTCAGACCCCGTAAAAACGTGGGAGAGCCGTCATTTAAACAATATAGATGGTGGTCAGATGCAAAGGAGGACACATCTCTTCCCCGACGGTCCATCTTCTGGCTTCCCCACAGGGGGTGATGAGCGTTAAAATCACCGGTAATAATCCATGGCCCAGGTGTCGCTGATATAATGGTGCTTAATCTTGCTGGGTCGAAGCGGCCTGACGGCAAGATATATACTGCCACTAGCGTGAAGTTCACGTTCTTACGCTTAACTGTCAGGCACACGCATTGGTTGCTTTCGTCCGGTGTTACTGGATGCTCAATATATGTGAGTTCGCACCTGATGTAAACAATGACCTTACTGATTTCGTTACGGGTTGCAGATCTGAAAGCCTCATATTTACAAATTCGTATAGCATTGTGAAGACGTGGTTCACAAATTACGATAATTGGAAACTGATTCTTGAAAACATATGGTCGAAAATCCGAAATGCGGGGTTTAAGACCTCGGGCATTCCATTGGAAAATTGACGCCTCTTGCAGTTGTTTACGGAAGGGCTGCAGAGAAAGAGCCATGGTGCTTCTCCAGATTTGATAGCACCGGATTCAAAGCGTCTAATATTTGAAGAGCTCTGTGGGCAGCCGGAGTCTGAATATTATTCAGGAGTACTCGAATTGTCTTCATGAGGGTCTTAATCACGTCTATTATTTCGTTATCTTGACTGTCATGACTTACTCGCTCTGAAGTAGCTTTCAGTAGGCGATGCTGCTGCTCTACTGGCGGTATCACTGACGGCAGTGCTGGCCACGCGTCAGGGTCAATTTTTCTTGCGTCTTTCTGAGGATGCTTGTTGTTGGCACTTGTTGATGCTTGTGGTGGTGAGTGCGTGATATGGGGTAGCAGTGTATCTCTGGCCTTGGCAGAGGATGTCCTAGGAGGTTTCCTATGGCGCGAACGCCGACATCGCACTTTCGCAGCAGCCTCCCTGTCGGTAGAACCGTCTCTAGCCATCTGCCTCAGCACTTCCATCTCCTTCTTCACATTTGGGCACTGCTTTGATGGCGCCTCGTGAGGACCTTGGCAATTGCCGCATTTGCGATGTTCTGCCTGGCAGGCTTCCATGTTGTGCGACTCCGAGCATCGGAAACACACAGCAAAACTTGTGCAAACAGCACTCACGTGTCATATTTTACAGCACTTCCGACACTGAAGAGGTTTCGGCACGAATGGCCATACTGTGTGTCGAAAATGACCAACTCTTACTTGAGTTGGGAGGCTGTCACCCTTAAAAACTAGTTTCACGCATCGTGAGTTCCCGAGATGGCGGGCTTGCAAGATTATAGTAGCTTCCGTCACTAGTTTGATTAGAATGGGAAAATCAATATCGCTGATAGAAGTGTCGACGTCGTAGATAACGCCTGCCCTAGAGTCCTTGCCATTTGATATGAAAGAACGCACGTTGATGTTCCCGAGCACATTCACCTTGGTCAATACGTCGAGAGCAGTACGTTGCGTAACGTCTATCGCCAGAACGTTCTTGCGGCCATTGATTCTCACGTCTATTATTTGTCCCGGAACGAGCGCCTCAAGTGACATAGACGTGACTTGGCGATTAAGTCGGTTCATGCTGTCAGCGGCATTCAGCGGGACAAACAAAATAGTGTGAACCGGTGGCTCTTGAATATTCGTGGTGGCCTTACTTTGGAAAGGAGATGTCGTAAACAGCCTCCTCTTCGCCTTGTGTCTTGCCATGGGCACAAAGTCACTTTCGTCGGAGCTCTCATCACTGGCCGTAGAGTACATGAGCGTGTCCTGACTGTCCACGTCACTTGGGTGGCCGGAGCGCTTTCTTAGAGTGGCCACAGACGACGCGGAACGTATGGGTGGAGGCCCTGGTGATTCTATGTCCATTTCCGCAGGCAGAAAAGTGGCGTCTTCGACTAG
Source organism: Rhipicephalus microplus (assembly GCF_043290135.1). NCBI lineage: Eukaryota > Metazoa > Arthropoda > Arachnida > Ixodida > Ixodidae > Rhipicephalus > Rhipicephalus microplus. The sequence continues at coordinate 81,875,798 of NC_134703.1, forward strand.
CATCAAAGAAAACGAGAAAAAATAACAGAGACTGAAACCAGCGTTCCACTCAGGAAAAACTTCGTCTTCGTCCTTCCGGGCACTTTGGAGACCAAAGTAATGATTAGGCTCACGAGATAAGTAACGTGTGTTTTCAAGAAAAGTCCTACTCTATGAGTAAAGGATCAAACCTCCTCTTTTTTCTTAGGCTATAAAAAGCAGTTAAATGTCATTTCACACTTGGGAAGCTACTCATGCTTTCAAAGGTAAAGCGAAGTGACGTGGCAGTGTTGCCATGGGAAATGAACTCTGCAAGCAAGAAGGGAAGTCAAATCAAGAGCACATAATCTCCACGCTGTTACTCTTCCTTCTAATAGTTACTGATTGCCCCACTGACAACCCGAAAATTCTCAAAATTGAGCCCAAAATATATCTGCCTGCTTCGTTTTTTTTTGCATTGCAACACCCTTAAATCTTGTGACTTAGTTGTTCATACATTGCTCAGAACAATAAAAAAGAAAGCTGTTTCTTTGAGTACAATGTGTCATGACTACTCTTGCGAAATATTGTGTTTCTAAAATCTCGCATGCTTTTGGGCTTGAAATGTGTAGCAAAGCATATCATAAGCCAAGGGTGAAAAAAAAGCACTTAGAAATCTGCGAATAATTGCTAAGATGGACAGATTGAGTCCATTTGTTCCAGATGCTAATCTGTCTCTCGCCGCGCATCCCGGCAGACTCCAAAAAATAAATAACAAAGAAACGAAAGACAGTAGATGATGACGCGACGTGGGAAGCTATTTGCGCGCGTAACAAAATTAATTCCCACCGAGTGAAGTGAGAAGTGTGAAAACGAATGCATCCGCAAAAGCCCCAAAAGTCAGTGGGAAAACCAGCCCTGATTTATTTTTTTCATTACACATAGCTTACTTTGATAGCCAGACACGAAAGAGGGGTATCTAAGAAAACGGCTCCGACATGCCATTAGCGGAGATTAGGACTGAAATCCTAGGCACGCTGAAGTCTTCAAGGCGCTTCCCTGAATGGCACGAATCAATTATGGGCTGATTTGAGCACACTTTGTAAATTAGCACTCGTCTTAAAATCTAGAACATTTGTTTTCTTTTATATAGCTGCTTTTATATCTCGTCCGCTGGGTATTTCTTCCGACTGTGTGCAGCAAAATAATTGCTGCAGAAGTGACGAGCTGTACCCTACGATTGCGAAACAATTATAATAGAGGAAGCTATCGCGTAATGATAGAACAAGCACAATATTGTCGTTGAGCTGCGGAATGGACTTTCTTTTTGGAAAATAAAATGACAACCACAAAATAGAAATTGGGGCGCAATTTATTTTTGAATCAGAATATTCACTTTGCCAGCGTTATAGACCAGCGTTGAGATTCAAACTTTTTATAAAAATTTCGGTTGTCTTGCATTATTTTGTTCTGGAGTGTTTGAAATACTGTGCTGCATAAATGGGATGAACTTGTCTGCTATTCAAAACAATTCATAAGGAATATCCGCCAACAGAAAACTTCGTTCCTTTTTACATATTAAATATTTAATGAGTGCTTACGATTCATCACTTCTGTCCAGTGCTGAATTAAAAACAAAAAAAATAAAAAAAATAAATCTAAGGTGGGCTAAATAATGCTTATTTCAATCGCAGCGTATGAAGTAAGACGTACGACATGGAACTCATTGATTTTGCTTTCGCTCTGACGACTCGCAATGTCGATGAAAACACACAAAAGGAGCCTGTATTCTACATCTCGTATAATTGTCTCGCTCCAGGCATATACGTCCGGAAATATCGATGGAATGAAGCGTTACATTAAAATATCGCCTACAAAATAAAAATTCAGAAGTTTTTCGGACATCTTGCTTCTAAAGAAAGAGTTGAAACTGCATATTCTTGTAAGGAAGATTACTCGCAGCATTCTCTATGAGTGAACATTGATTTATCGATTTCGAAATGTAATTCTGCTCACACTTTCAAAAACAAATTTTCTTTCAGTGCCAGAAATTCCACCCTATACGCCTCCTTAACGTTCCAAAATAACTATATATGTGTCATGCACCAACAAAAAGACGCCTGGAAAAGGTTATTCAGTGGTGCAGGCACAAAACACCGCTAAACCCTTCTTGACATCATAAAAACTCGCCTTCTCCAGCTAAAAGTTACAATGTGTGGATGCCAAGCAGCGGGCGCTCGCGCTTACATTGGCAGCGCCGTTGAAGCTGGCGCTCAATACTGCTTTGCGCAGCGGAGAAACTTAGGGAGGCGCAAAGCATGCAGTGATTGTCTGGTGGTTCCTACTTCAACATGTCAGTTACTGCGATAGTTAAACGAGAGACTAAAGACTCCTATTGGATACAGAGGCCTGCAGTGCTCTTTTAGTTAACGCGCACGCTGGGAAGGTTTATTGTTCAGCGACGCACGGGAGAAATCTCCCACTGGCAGAAACTTGGGATGTCAAGATCCAGCTTAGTTTTACGCATGACTCACTCAGAACTTCTATTCTCCGCTCCAGCTGTGCATAATGAAAGAGCAACTACTTTCTCCGGGAAGCCCATTGTCGGGGTGGTCATTATAGTTATTATGATCCGAAGTATTTCCCTGGCAAGTGTATTCTCTTCGCAGTAACTCCCAATGAAGGTAATCTGAACGCGTACGCTCAAAATATCCGCACTACGATGAACTCACGCTTATTTCTCAGGAATTGATGGTAGCACAGCTGTGGCACAACTTACTATATTTCTCACCTAAGCATTCATAAACGGGTGGCCGCATCTTCGTGAAAACCTTTGTGGAGGTAAAGCTATTACTGTTCGGCTCTCCTGTCGCCTCTTCTCTCTAAATAAGAAATCTAGAGTAAGGTAATTTTCAGTGGTGTTTTGAAGAGCGTGCTTAACGTTTTCCTGAAATAGTTTCGATACGTGATACTATCAAGATGAATAGAAATCGAGAAAGAACGCGAGGCAAAATCAACAGAAGACAATGGTTGAGTGAAGTGTCTTCAGTGAAGCAGTGAGAACTCTGCGCAAAGTGAAAAACGGTAGTGTGAATGATAGTTTTCAATGATAGTTTCAATGATAGTTTTCAATGCACTCAAGAAGTGGAACCCAAATACAGTGAAACTCAACGATATAAGTTGGCCTCGATTCCACTGCGTACTGTAAGTATGCGTTATGTAAAATAACGCACTGAGTATTAAAATTCGAAACAAGCATCCAAATGTGTGCACAGACGACGTTCTGCTCAACGTAAATGTGATTACGCTTGGGATATCAACTAAATGGCCGACAGATAGGTTTGAGGGCTTCTGAGGGCAAAAAAAGATAAAGGAAGTGAAAGACTTCACTGTTTTACGTGCTGTTCAAGCGAGGAGATGGCACACTACCTTAACCGGATATAAAGACATCATTGTAGCCGAATATTTGATTATTTTCAAAAGGGTCTATTATTGGCCACACGTGAAGCAACTTTTGCTTGGAGACATTTGCCGAAATAGTGACTTTGCTACTCAACCTGCAGAAGTCGTTCGATTTCATTCCCCACTTGCACCTTACAATATTGAAGAAAAGGAAGATTTCAGTCGTCTTTTTGTACTGCGTTACTTCAAGAGATGTTTTTTTTTTCATTTTGTATTTTGGCTACTTTTACACTCATACCTTGTCTCAATGAGGTAAGTGTCTTTTTTTTTATTTGTTGAAACGACTCTTTTCAAGCAGCACTTTTTCAAACCTTTCTATACGTCCCCAGTAGAAAACACGCGTAATAAACAGAAGGAACTGCCTCAACTGAGATGCCTGAAAAAACTTTCTCCAGCACAGTCACCAGGCAAAATAAAAGTTACTTATTTATTTATTTAGAGTTTTGGCTGGCCTTGTTTATGATTCTCTTTTGAAAGACATGTGAAGTCTACTCAGGGGTCATTACATTTTTTATACCCACCCTCACATACCCATAAGAGAATTAGCGAACCTCGTATACGTGACAGGTCAAAAATACGATAAAACAGGACGAAATCTCAAGGTCGACCCTTGTCTGTTTTTTTTTCTTAATTTTAGATAGTGGCACTTCCAAGACAACATTCATGAGCTCTCGCGTATTCCTTGATTGATTTTTGCGTTTCGCACAGGATCACAGAGGCCACGCACAACGGATAACATGGGTGATGTAGGCTCCACCAGGTGACGCAACTATCATAGCAGGTCAAGTTGAGTTCCTCCTCTTAAGAGGACATTCAGTTTATTTTCATTATTTATCTTACCAGTTACCTGGCCCTTCTAAGCTATTATATATCTTATAATTAACAAGAAGCACCAATTCAGTACTAAGCTTTTCTAAAGCGCAAACTCTGAATATTCGGAAATGTGGAAGTTCGTACTCTACCAAAAGTGCTTGAAAAAGAAACAGGAGAATCGCTTGAAGTTTATGCCTATAAAGAATGCACATGAATTTATTATTCGTGGTGCAGCAGCATTGAGTACATAGGTGTGTGATAACACTTAAAATTGAGCTTACATCCTTTGAACACTTCATATATACTCCTTGAGGCAATTGAGAAAAGGCTTGTGCAACAGTATTACACATTCTTTTTTAACTTTCAGGGGCTTTTTTTAACTTGCTATGTTATTCCGTGTTTTTTGTTAACTTCTTGTTTGTAACTGATGATTCGTATACCTAGGCAATCGCTACCGACTTCCCAGAGATCTTGTCATTTAGCGGTACACAAAAACGATTGTTAAGTCAGCAGCAGGTGGCACCTTGTGCGATTAACGCACTTTCAAGGATATACTTTTGATGTCCGTTTATCTCTGTCTTTAATCCGCATGATGGTAAAACTGAAGTTTTTATTTATTCAGGATGTCAGTATTCTTTCGCAAACATGTTCTGTGACTACGCCAACATCTAGCCTTGCAGGCACAATTACCTTTTTATTGATTCTTAACACACTTGCTTCATCCATCGTAAGGCCTTAACCAGTAAAAACAGCGTAGTCTGGCCACGGAGAAAAGAATTGTTGCGAGAGCCTTTTCAAAATTCACACAATTGCAGTATGTTGACGCCACTTCTCTCCGGAAGCGCAACCTTCTCAAAAAGTAGTGCCTCGCACCACGTTCGAATGTGAAGTTTCGAGTCAACTTTGAAGAGCCGTGATAGTTGCGCTTCAGTGCATATTGCTTTTACGAGAATCTCAGACAAGCCAGTTCTGCGAGACCTGTCATAACGCTGGCCATGAGTTGTCACTACCTCTGTCTTTGAAAGCAACTTTGCGACGCTGTGAAATTTAAAATGCTGATTTCGTGATGAATTTAGTCAATTCAATAAATTTCACATCTCCTCCGCATATTTTCGCGCTGTGACTGCTTTTTGAAACTTTTCCGTGAAGTGGGTGGAATGGCGAAGGCTATAACATTGTTCCGATGTGACATACTTGCAAGGAGAAATCATAGTTGTAGTCACATATTGCAGCAATAGGTTTATTGCAGAAAACAATGAGCCTTTCGGAACTTCCACGCGGTACTCTGTGACGTGTTTGGGAGCTAAAAGTTTGTCTTGCGTTCGTCCATAACATAATACAAGCGCACGACGCATCAAGACAGTCACTTGACACGGTGAACGAAATTCTCCTTATGCTCTGAAACCATGACACACAAACTCAGTGTGGTCTACATTAAGAAGAGAGAATTTATTACAGTTGAAACAATACGCTCTCTGAATAGTTGTCATCGCATCTTGACATACCAGGACCATCGTTCCCAAAACAAAGGTTCTCAGCCATGGATGTTTCGAGGATTCCTGCTGGACCATTGTAACTGGGGTGAAAGTGCTAAGGGACCTCTCGCAGCGAGAAAAAAAAAGAAGGGGAGGGGTACCCAATTTAATACAGAGCGCAATATGCAATAGGAGTCTTATTTCTTTCTCTTCAACTGTGGTCAAACTCAACAGCTACGTCAATTCAATATCAGCACCTTATCAATAAGTTGTTCGGCCTGGAGCCATATTCAACCCGTGTCCAGATATATTTGCTCTACAGCTATGCTAGCTTGCAGAAAGCATGCTCACGTGCGTACATCGCGGAAAACTGCATCAGCATAACTTGTGTTATGCACTGAAGCATAGATATCAGATGGAGCCGGTGCCACCGGAAAAAAGCGCGCTTTTTTTTTTCCCTAAGGTGGGTTTCGTGTCACCCAGAAATGACTTCACGTGCTCCCGGGAGTCCGTAGACCCCATTTTAGAGCTACAACTGCTATAGAATTTGAGACTATTAATACTAAAGCACTACGTTTGCCTTCTGTATGGTTTTCCTGTTTCGCTCGCCAAATCATTTCCACTTTTCTTTTTCAGTCCTGACTGCTTGCCCGAAAATCCCGAGATCAAATGCCTGCTACAGCAGCCGCATTTCAATGCAAGCGAAATGCTAGAGGCTTTTTGTCTTAGATAAAAATGTGCGGTAAAGAACCCCGGGTGATCGAAACTCTCGAAACTATTTACTACGATGCCTCTCGCAATCATATCGTGGTTGTGAGAGTTAAAGCCCCCGTATTATCATTACTTTTTCCAAGTCGATCTTTATCAATCGCTCACCATTCTTCCAAATGCATTGTAGTGACACACATAGGTGTTCATTGCCAGCATTAGTCGACTATGCTGCGGCACCATCGAAAGCATGCTACTAAAGTGAATACCGCGGGCCATTGAGTATTTGAACAATCAGTTTCTACGTATGTACCCAACGTGGTACGCTGCATGGTATACACCATGTTGCCGTGTATAAAACTTGTAAACATTCATATGAATTCGCTTGCACAGCCAAAACAAGCTGTCACGTCACTTGTTGCAGGGTGCACGCTTTCTCTGTATAGTGAAATAATATTTAAATGACAAGTGGAGCTTACCGAGATTATTGAGGAAGTATGATACAGGAGTGCTGTCGACAGTGATCCAGGTTCACGTAGCATAAGGCTTTTTTTCTTTTTCAAGCGGTATTGTACAGGACATCGGAATCTTAACAAGCTGGCATCTTGTTTGGCCTTGCGCATATGGTGGAAGGAATACCCAGTCAACAAATCACGGATGCCTAAAAAAAAGAAAGAAAAAAAGTCTTGAGAAGTGTAAAGGTTCGTTGTGGTACTTACAAATTTCTAAAAATTTATGTACCTGCGTACGCAGTGAATGTATTGCCATATTGAAGCCGTCGCCACGCACACATTTTTTTTTCCTAATCTAGGTCAACCGATTCGTTACACCTATAACCACTGCCTTGCGCAAAGCGCACCCGAGTTTATTCTGAACGTGATGCGGCAAGCAGTCATAAAGCTGCAATCATCCATGCGAAAGCTATAAAGTACCGACGTGTTTTACTGCGAATAAGATTACTTGGTCACTTATGATTTTTCTCGCCGCAGTGATTTTACAGCCTCGATTGCTCTACGTTGGAGCACTCTCACCGTTCAATTAGCGAGCACAAATTCGGCGAATGAAGAATACTGTACATTCTAGTATTGCTGAGTTTTTTATTGCTACAGCCATGTGACAGTCTATATATCCATTTTACTTGCGAAGTTTACAAAAGAAAGTCATAGTTTCATCACAAGGACGGAGAAATGGGTGCGTTGGCAAACAATTGTAATGTTATATGAAGTGAGGCTGGCAGCGAACTCCTTTAGATGCGAACTCGAACAAGTCCTCAAAACGCTGGTGTAAGACAGTACGTTGTCTACAAGAAGACATAATCTTTCCGCATAACAACTTTGTGTTGAGAAAGCAGCCCGTAGAAGAGCATACGCGCTGTCAACAAGGCGCTTGCACCAGCGATCGTGTCCTCACACTTAGAAACAAAGCTTAAAGCTGCTGCTCGACAAACAATCCTCCCCTCCCCTCCCGTCTTTTCATGCTCGTTCAAGACGGGCAGAGTTTTTCCTCCCTCCTTCGACGGCAGGCCTCCCGAGCGTGGTAACGTTATCGCATTCACCCTCCGAGCGACCGAGATGCGCCGACTCATTTGATCTCTACTTCAGCTGCGTTTGCAGTCAACACTCACGCTCTTTTACCTGTAGGAAAACGTACTATGCGCGTGGGGATGTTGTCAGTTTTAACTTTACACGGGACTTGACGATGACAGCGACGGCCATGGCAACCGTCACAGTGTTTGCAAAAACACGTCGAGAGTAGCAATACAATTGTCGCGGCAACTACGATACTTAATTTTATGAGTGCGGTCGTCGCTGGCGCGTAGTCGCTATCTCAGCATTGGTCAGTGGGTGACTCGGATGTTCATCTGCGATCTCAACGCGAAGCTGATGTGTAAAAATTGTCCCTAGAACGGCCTTATTCTCTTAAACGAACATTTTGTAGAGTTGCGCGGGATCCAATCGAAAAGTGTTAGCAGTCAACCTTACTTCCTATAACATTGTAATATGTTGCTATCGCATTCAATGTTTCAGCCTCGCGGTGAAGCTGGAACCTTGAAAACAAAACTCATAAGGAGCTAATTTCGCAGAGATTCTGGAGCTGGCGTCAATGTCACCGGTGGTGTTTTGGTTATGGAAGACAAGTGACACGTTGTTCGTGCTGCCAATTTAGATATAAGTGCAAATAAAGGAATAATAACTGATCTTAGGTGTATGTCAGAATCCAATCAAGGCCTTACCCGTCGGAGGCGCTTCGTCACTGATCCGCGACACTGTTTGGAAGTGCTTAAAAAAACTATCTGTAAGAATTGCAAGAACATGCGAAGTCTGATAAACCCATGGTGCATTCCATTAAAGATTCATACAATCACAGCAAGTGTCAAAATATGTGAATCGCGCTACAATTTGGTGATCTACACATGCCCACCATTACAAAGTATGCCGCTTCTCAGGTGTGCACGATCCCATACGCACACGTAGTGCGTACTTTGACACTTAGCAAAAGGAATAGTCTTATCGCCATGGGCAATTGTTATGTGACTCCCTCCGCACGTACAATGGCACAGCTGTGCAGTCACAAATGGCGAGAAATGAGAGATAAAGTTGGAAATCGAAGCCGTGCAACTGCTTCCCGATATAGACATTTTGCGAGAGAAAGAGACAAATAGACACACATGGTCCTTGAAGAATGCTGGAAAATATTACACCATCTCCCACTAAAGGGAGAGCCTCACGTGAGGATGCGGAGCAGCCTTGATGTTGACTTGTGTGTCTGTTTGTTGTTTCCATTTGTATGTTTTTGTGTACGTTTCATTAGTGCGTGCAGTTACTGTATATCTTTACCCCCTTAAGTTACCTCCACCCCCCCCCCCCCATTTTGTGCATTACCATGTGTGCGCCGCAAAGTGAACACCGAGCACCAGGACTGTGCAATGGAGCGAGTGAGCGCAGCATTATGTACGAGAGCACAGCTGTGGCAGAGAGATAAATGGGAGAGGAGAAACGAAGCATAGTTAGTGCTCTGCCACTTCCTCCACCCTGCCTCCTGCAACCTCCGCGCGTTCAAGCGAGCAGAGGGGGAGAGTTAGTCCATGCGCAGCGGAGAACACACGGTCACCGAGAGACGCACACAGCGCCGAGCTAAAGAGAAGTACTTTGGTTTGGGCTAGCTGGTTCACAGTACTCACTTTGAAAGTGCAGCGCAAAAACACAGAAAAAGAGAGACAGCAAAGACCAAGAGCTAAAGTTGCTTTGCATCTAAAAATTAAATGTCAGTGTCTCGGTGCGACTTAGAATGCTGCACCACATATCTCCTTTACATTGGAGAGAAGCAAATCAGCAAAAAAAACTAACTAAAAAGAATATATAACTTAAAAAGACCACTTCCCTGTAGCTGAAAAAAAAAACTAGTCACTCTAGAAATGTGTCATACAGCAGTATTTGATACAAGCTGAATACCTAAAAAACGTTGACACACAATGGCCTTCGCAGACCATCCGGGCTTACGTTGACTACTACTAGGCTTAAAGCGCTTTGATTTCCACAAAACGCAAGCTATCATCATTGTCCAACGCGCTGGTCACCTGTTTATTGTGACGAGGAATGGAGGAGGAGGAGGAGGAGGTAGAAGAAAAAAAGGGCAGGGAGGTCAACCAGTCGAGCGTCTGGTTTGCTACCCTACAGCGGGGGAAGGGGATTCAGGGATAAAAAGAGAGGCACACGAAAAACATAAAAGAGAACAAAAACAGGTGAGCTTAAACTACACTGCTGCGTTCTAAAGCAGTGGACGCAGGACTTCAGGCGTGTCACGTTTCACCATAAGTCGTCGGTTCTTGATGCCTACTGAAGGCTAATCATACATAATGCCAGTGCTTTCCAAGAAACTACAAACCTAATACTTAGGACTACTCTATTCTGTAATGAGGAAAAAGCAGTTTATTGTTGTAAATGTTACGTGAAGTCTTACCTGTAGATCTCTTTGCAGTAGATTGTTTTTTTCTCCCAGTTATTTTATTAATCACCTGATCATAATCCGAGTTTTACATGGTGTTCAAACGCTTGCGATAAGTAGTGGGACTAGGGGCTTACATGCCGCCATTGCGTGGGCTTTGTCGTCTATTTCAGCCTGTGTGTTGTCCTAACGTGACTCTCTCCTTCTCCGCAGTTCGTCACTGCTGGGAGAGCGGAAGTAAAGCCCAGTAGAAGTCACGTTAACCCCTCTCGCCTGTTAGCGGATGTGGACTCTAGCACTATGCGCTGAGTATCCCGAAACGTGTCGCACGCTTGCCGGTAGAGGGAAACTCTCTGGACATCGAAAGATGCGCACACGTTTTCTTTCAGTTCATCGGCTTCCTTTGTTCTTGGAGCTCGCTCGGACATGACAACGGTGTCGTGCGCCCGCGGCGAACGCTTACTTTTCGCTACCCCTTCCAAACCCTAGGCCGAAGAGTGGTGTAGTGTGTACGCGCATGGTCTCAATGGGCCGAACCGTGCTTCTCGAAAGCCAACGTGAAGGGAGTTTGCCTTCGGTCGAGTGATCGGGCCCTGTTGTCACTGATCGTCAGAGCACGCAGCATAGTCGCGAGGGCCCACTTCAGTCAACGGCGGGTAACCGTGAACCTTTTTTGTCCACGCAGACGTGCTCGCGGCACCCTTTGTGTTATGCGTTTCACCCGTAGGGTGGATAAGCCTTCTTTGCTTTGCCGCCGCCTTTTGCCGCGGGCGCTGTACTGCATTTTTGTTTTAGCCGCAGGAAATATGGTGTTGCGCCTTCTTTGAGAGCAGTACTGTGTATGTGCCTCGCTGCGCTGGACGCCTTGGCTGTCCGAACTCGCGTGTGCAAGCGAGGCGATGGTTAATGCGGCCCTGTTTCTCACTAAGAACAAACCCACGCTAGTGACCGTACTCCTACACAATGCGTGCACACTACAAAGCTATTCTCACTCATAACCCTCTGCATTTCCCTTCTGAAAGAGTGGCTTACGTAATGTTGAACTGCTTTCTCGCAGTTCCATTCGGCTCAATTTTTCCTTTTTCTGGCTACAGTGCCTTTCACAGTGCCATTTGCACTTCAGTAGAAGTCGAGGAAGCTTAACGGAGCCAACATCACGAAGTGTTTCGTGCACGTCTGCATTCAGCAAGAGTGCACACGTTAGTGTTTACGCTTACTTACCGCGCTAAACGCGCGTCTTACGCCTGTCCTACGTGCGGCCGGTATATGCAGGTGCCTCACTCACTGCATAATGCACCGTGGCGTTCACGTAGGAGAGAAGCTCCGACGTTATTTGAGCTTCTTCGTCTTGAGCCGATCTGAGCGGATGTGGTATACGCCAAGAATACATGTGTATGGTAAGTGCACTCGTCATTTCGCGAGTGAATGATGAAAGAAGCACGCTGAAAGAAGTACACGCGAAGAGGCAGGGTGGTTATAAGGAACGTCAGGGTTCACTGGGTAACTCACTGTTCTGAGGGAGTTTCTTGCTTCCGCCTTCAGGAGCAAAAAACTAATTCTGTTTACTGACAAGGGCCGCGGATGAATATTCTCCTTGCTTCCCTTGCCAGCGACAGCTCGTATAATGGTTAGTTCTAATGCGTGCTAGCACTTAGACGTTGTCTAAGTAGTGCAGTACAGTATTTGTTGTTTTGACACATAAGATTTACCCTCCCTGTTCTCTCTTACCGTAGGAAAAAAGTAGCATCTAAAAAAACGTTTCTTTGCCAGAACGGCAGTCCAGACTTGCCTGTTGTAGCCACCTATTTGTTTTCAGCTATCCCGTCAGGGGTGTTCAATAAGTTTTCAAAGAAGGAACTACAACAACAGTGTTTGATAAAGGTTCAAGAAAATTAAGTATATAATGGCTTAACTTGACGCTCAAGACAAATTACCTGGCACACTTATATATAGACTAACCACGTTTTCCTTGGAACCTCGTCATGAGATTAGCACAAAAATGTTTTCAGCAGGAAAGGGGGAAGGGGGTCGTTCAAGAACTTTTTTATGTATACGTGCGTGTGCATATATACAGAATGTGATAATTTAGAACAGAGCTCGAATACCTACCAACTCCGGCAATATACCCCTCTTCGCAAGCGATGCCAATGCAGTTGAGATTTATTCAAAGAATCGCATCAGAGACGACCATATTACCTTTACAAGACGCTTTAATTGAAGGACCACTCTACTGGCACTAAAAAAAAAACAGTGAATGTGTATTTAACGAGACATTACAGTTTCGGGGTGTAACCATCGTGAACTACGAAAATGTGAACTGTGAAAATTAGTGAAGAGTATCAGAGAATAGTTAGAGTATCTCTCATCCAATCAGAAGAACCGGTTGGTGTCCGGACATGTCGTCAGTTGACCTCGTAACTCCCGCTCCCGAAGCATATGTTCGAGTGAACACAGTGGCGGTTGGCGAAAGCATCAACATTGTGCGCTGCTAAAAAAAAATAAACCCCTTAACATATCTACGAAGTGAATGATAATGAGTGGGCAAAGCAGTGAAATTCTTCGGCTGTACCGTAACTCACCCATGACATTGACCACTCATGCATGTGTGCCAAGCGGTGTACAGTTATATACAATGTTCACTGGTTATAACTGGTACGTTATGTTGAGTTGTGAATTTCATTTTGTTTTCAATATTACTGCTTTGTGGTATTGAATCTAGCCTCAATTGGAAAAGATGAGGTGTATGTACGTTTTCCTGGTGTTTGTTGCTTGTTTCCAGTCATACTAAAATCATCGTAGAGCATTTCGAGATGTTATCTACTGCACAAGCCAGTATTTGTCCGTGTTGATCATTGTCACCATCTTGATCTTCATCAGCGTCGTCGTCGTGACGTATGGTGGGTACTTTGCATGTTCTGTGCTGTGAAGGCAGAAAGAGAAAGTGTAGTGTGGAACGTGCTTGCTCATCATTATCAGCGTCATCCTCAGTGGAGGCTACGGTGCGCAACGCCGGCGCCAACAGACAGGCCTTGATTATTAGAAGCTCCCCAACCCCCCCAAAAAAGAAGGTCAACCTACTATTATTACCAAGTCCTGACTTTCCACTAATATTACTTCATTTATAAAAAAGCAATAACTTTCTTTTGGGTCCCAAGGCTCTCCTACGGGAGTATAAAAATTGTGGGACCCTTAAGCTTCGCCTTTAAGAGTTCAACGCGGTAGCAAACTCTACGACCCCTAGTGCGCCTTTCAATTGCTAAGTGCATACTTATTAATGTGTTTTGTTACACACACACACACACACACACACACACACAACACGCGCGCGCGCGCGCGCGAATAGTACACACAGGTTTTTGATCTAAAGCGCGTATGGCATCCAAGATACACGCCGCGCGCTCGCCGTTTCGGAGGCCATAACGAGTCTCACCAATGCCTCACAGTTGGCTGTGCATTATATAGCGTTTGCTGTTTGCTAGATGAACGCCTCTGGAAAGGCATGATATGTTTTCCGCTAGATGGACATAGTTGTTCATATTTAGAGTTGCTTGCAAGTTCCCTTGTGTTTTTAGCGGTGATGGTTGCGCTATCCCGGCCTTTTTCGGCGTAGTTTGACGGCCTCCCGAATGCGCCTACAAATCGCCGAAAGGGCTCGTTTTCGTCGTAACACATATCGAACAAAATGCGTCTCGGAGACTCATTCCACTACATGGCATTTATGCAGTGTTTTTTCACGGAGCAGCTCGAAGTGACATCGTAGGTCAAACGTTGTCTACATGGGCGTTTTTTTTGTGTGACTTTTGTTACGGGAACACTAAATATAGAGGTATCTGTGTATACGCACCTACAAGTTCGAGCGACAGATGTTTGTTTTTTCGGGAAATGCAAGCGTACTTTGAATGTGATCCTGTTGGGTGACTTCAATTGTGTTTTGACCCTAGAAGATTGCACGTATACTGCTAAATTAGGTGATGAAAGCGTTGGTTTGCTTAGAGACAGCCTTAATAAGTACTTTTTACATGACGTAGCTCTGTTTGCGAAGGGTGGCAGTCGCCAACACTTCACACATTTTCAAGGTTTCAGTCACGCACGACTAGATCGAGCATATGTTTGTTCTGAGATAGTACCTTTATGTCAGAACTATGACGTTTATGCTGTTTCCTTCAGTGATCATTTCTTAGTCTCGTTTGAGATAGGTAGAAAGTGCAAAAAGAAGGTTGTATGGGAAACATGGAAACTGAATACTAAGATAATTGCGCACGAGGGGTTTGTAGATAAGACAAAGAAGGAAATAGAGATTTTTTTCAAAAACGCCGAAAGGAGTGCCACGGAAAGATGGGAATTATTTGAGCTAAAGATAAAAATGAGGGCAATAGAGTGTGGTTGCTACATGCAGTATCAAGCTCGAAAACAGGAACGTGAGCTACGGGCAGAGCTAAATGATTTCGTGAAAATTGAAGCAGAAAACCCGGGCTTATTTACACATCAACTGCAGGTTGTCAAAAACAAAATTGAATGTCTTGAAGAAGATAAATATAAAGGCGCAAATATACGAGCAAGAGCTGAGAGATACCTCGTGGGTGAAGCCCCGACAAAGCGAGCCTTGTCAGATGAAAAGGCATATGCGCGAGCTCACGACATACTAGAGATAGAATGGAATGGTAAAATATTGAGAGAACATAAAGATATTATGAAAGCTTTTGAAAACTATTATCAGGACTTGTTTGCTTATCGCGAACCAAAGAAGCCGGGTTTTGTAGATGAGTTCTTGATAGAAATGCCGACACTTAATGCTGAGGACACAAATTTATTGGAAATGTCTATTAGTATAGGGGAAATTGAGAAGGCTATCGATGATCTTGGCATGGGCAAATCACCTGGTCCAGAAGGCATTAATGCCGCCTTTTACAAGGCGTTCAAGGAGGATATGGCCGCCGCATTGCATGAGGTTTTTTCTGAGTCTTTGAATCGCAGAACTCTGCCTCCATCGTTTAATCGGGCCCACACCGTGCTGATTCCTAAAAGGAAAGAGCATCATGTTTTACGCAAAGTGATAGGATACAGGCCAATCACGCTAACAAACGTAGATTATAAGGTGTTTATGAAAGTTCTGGCTAGGAGGTTGCAAGGAGTTATATACAAGTTGTTCGGGTCACATCAGACTTGCGGCATCAAGCGTAGGAGCATATTCACGAATATTCATGTTGTCTGGAGCGTTTTGGAGTATTGTGACGCTGCGCTTCTAAAAGTAGCTATGTTGAAATTGATCTAGCCAAGGCTTTCGACATGGTTCCACACAATATACTCTTCATGCTAGCTGAGTACGTCGGTCTTGGTGCGATCCAATGTAAAGGTATCAGATTGCCATACAAAAGTTCAACTACAAATTTAATTGTAAATGGAGAACTCTCACAGCGCATACAAGTACTTTCCTCCGTGCGCCAGGGGTGTCCTTTAAGTACTTTGCTTTTCGCTCTATTTTTGGAGCCACTGTGTCAGAACGTTATTCACCACACAAAGATTAATGGTTTCAGGTTGCAGTCATGTGAAGTGCGTGTTTTGGCATACGCCGACGATATTGCCTTTTTTGCGGTTGATAGAGAGAGTGTCACTTTGTTATTGAAAATCACTCAAAGGTTTTGTGACACGAGTGGAAGTTTAATGAACAAAGAGAAAAGCATTGGTTTATGGCATGGTAATTGGGACCTCACGCCCAGTTCCTTTGGAAATATTCAGTGGCTCACGACACCTAGTCGTTACCTAAGGGTACTATTGGACAGGTATCAAGACAGTGAAGCATTTTGGCTTGGAAAGGCTGAAGAACTGCGCGCGACCGCCGAAGGATGGGCGGTCGTGGCTTATCCATTTTCTCTCGGTCAGCTGTATGCAACGTGTTTCTGGCTGCTAACATTATGTACCTTTTGCAAGTACTTAGTTGTACGCGTAAAAGCATTCACAAAGTCCACAGGATATTCGCCACCTTCATCTGGAGCTCTACGTGGGAGAGAACATCTAGAACGAACTTGTTTCGGCGACTTAAGCAAGAAGGACTGTCTCTGTGCCATCTGTTCCTTAACCAAGTAATTTCACGTTTCCTGCTCATTAGAGACCAGGGAGACTCTTTTTTACGTTCTTTATTTCAAACAATGCTGCTACACCACATGCCTGACTTCTTTGTACCTTCAGACAGGCTAGAACGACACACCTTGTCACCGTTCTAACTAATGTGAAAAAAAGCGCCTTATGAAATACCTAATACAGAATGTTTTTCCTGTGCCCCTGTACCGTTCAAAGTATGAAAAGTCATATGGTCATGACGTACTGAAGCGAGTGAAAAACATGTGTATACCACCCTATGTGAAAACCTTTTTTTTTTAAACTTCATACGGGAACCTTGCCAGTAAAAACGTGGCTTGAAGAGAGGGATGTATGTACCATGGGGAAGCAGCTGTCTCATGTGTAACAAACCTGAGACCATTGAACATGTGTTTATTGATTGTAAGAATGCTATTTTTTTCTTTTGGGGAATTTTACAGAGGACTTTAAAAAAAGATTTACCTCTTACTCGATATGGAATTCGTTTTTGCCTTGTGATAGTTTTGTGCGAAATTTGGATGTTATATTTTTACGTGGTCTTCATTCGGTTTGGCGTAGTATGCTATCGTACAGACACTGTGATGTGAAAATTCTATTCGTTAATGAGTGTTTCGTGGAAGCTGTTATAAAAGTGCGAAATGTGTATAAAACTACCGACTGTGTTAAAGATGTAATATCTTTGTTTGACGCGTTATCACGCATAAAACACGTGTGATAGTGATTGTCATATTAGCTTGACCTGTAGTCGAGAAGGCAATAAAGAAAAAAAAAGACATCGTGGCTTTATGGTAGGACACCTGCTTGCCATGCGAACAGCCCGGGTTCGATCCTCAATGAGACCGAACATGTTATTCTCTGTTATATTTGCCTCATTCTCGATTTTTTTTGTTCACGGACAATTTTTCGCTCACAACCAACGGTGCCAACGCCGACGGCAAAATTTCTGCGGCACGAGCTCTCTAACACTATCGCGTTAATAGCCTCCCAAGAGTTCATTCGTCTCTTTAAAAAGATTCATGTACAGCATCAACGAAAGAAGATTGGCACAAACAACCGGTTGCCAGATAGGTGAGGTTGAGATTAGTGGCGCTGCGTTTTTCCCGAGCGCGCTGATATAGAGAGCGCCAAGAACATTCCGTTTTCGAGCGCAGGGGTGGCTGGCGAAATCACTCCAACCGAGAGCAATTCCGGAATAAATGCAATAGAGATACTGCTGCTGGCAACGTCAAGGAAGAACAAAATTTTTTCTTACCGACCTAAGGGTAGCGAACCATCCTCGTTTCTTGTAAACCTCCAAGCCTTTAATTTATTTTCTGCCTACGCGATGTTTCTTCATAAATCAGGTCATCTTTGCCGTCTCTCGCTCTCCTAATGAAAGTTTTTCTTCTCCGCAGAAGCTGAGCGGGTGAGTCTAGGCACCTTCAGTCATACGAGGTCAACGGACACCGGGCCTCTCATAAATGGCATCCATTTTTCTTTTTGCGTCAGGCCCCAGCACAAAGCATCACCTCTTTTTCTTATTTAATAGTAGTCGAATCATGTAAACGGTGCTGGTAACCTCCTCCGTAGCGTGACTTTAGCGTTTTAAGGGACAAGATCAAGCTCGGTCTCAGCGATAAATAAAATAAGCTAAACAGAGGCATTGGATAAACAAAGTAAAAGCTCTCGCAAGGTGTCAGCACTGTGTCTCTTTTCTTCTTATCCTTTAAAGTAGCCTTTGTTCGCAGTCTCCCAGCAGATGGTGGCCCCGTAGGCGCTCATGAGGCGTCATGCTAACGTAGGCGCGTTATGAATGACCTCACTGACGCCACTCCTTCGATATTGTGCCTTTTCTACTTATCTAACTTCCTTTTTTGTGTGTGAATGGGAAGTAGGAGGATGTATGATGCCAGCGGACACAGTGCAGTCGAAAACATGACACAATTGGAGTACATCGCGTGCCTGAAAGAAGACCTGTCACACACGACGAGAAAGTTTACAAGTACATTTGTTTCCCTGCAGAGAAAAACTTTACTTCCTATCAAAACAAAATAAATGCAGATTCGATGCGGCCAGAAGTTAAATGACGCAGGTGTTCACTGTATATTCTTTATTAAAGGCACTCAGGATCTTCTAGAGGGATAAAATAAAACACTACCAACAGGTAAGAAGAACCACCTCTGCGTGAATACATTTGTTCGCGTGCCGTTGAGTCCCAAACACATTCCCTGAATTCAAGCACAAAAAAACGTCGCATTAAGCACAGGCCAAGTTGTCATGTGGTATTCATATTTAAAAATCTTTTTATATTTGAGAATATTGCCTAAGGTTTTTTATCTTTACCTTATTTCCTGACATGTCTAAAGCACCTGCAATATTTCGCCTCCCTTGTCTATATATAACATCTCATGCTCACTGTGATGAGAAATGCTGAGATAAACCTATGTTGCGGAAGCTAATGAAAATATGTGCTGTAAACACATAAAGAACAGCTTCATATAGCATCGTCTTGTGGGCTTGTCACCCATATTGTACAAAAAAGGCCGTACGATCGAAGGAAACTTAGTAAAAAGGAGGGCGACAACGAGCAAGAGGGAATATTTTCATGTGTTTGACGTTGTGATGAAGCTGCAAAGGCCAGATTAATTGTTGGTGTTTAACGTCCCAAAACCACCATTTGACCATGATAGACGTCAGAAGCCGCCAAAGCCACGGGTCGCTAAGTACTGTGCCATGTAACATGACACTGTAACAGCACTTAGACTTCAAGATCTTCGGTGCAGTTCAAGAACTGTCACTTCAAGAACTGCCTGTCGGCGTCACGTAACACGTGACGCCAACAGAAAAAAGCGTTTCACACTCACCACCATGCTTACTATAGCGGCGCTGATTTACACTCGCACGTTTAAATGCACATATATAGCCTCTACTGTGGACGAGGGGATAGCCGCCGTGGTAGCTCAGTTGCTAATGCAACGGATGCGGCATTCGAAGGTCGCCGGTTTGGTACCCGCCAACGGCAAAGTATTTGTTCATCCACTTTTCTTTCTTGTCAATTATGGTATATTTACTACTTTTACATTCCCTGTGCTTTTTCTTGCAGTGTTGTCTGTTAGTTCTCATTAATATCCATAAACTCGAGGTGACACAGATGGATAGTTCTGCGCTGTTAACGACGCACCAGGCGATGTTTAGATATGGTTTCCTTATGTCTCAACATCACCAAAGCAACATATAGACATAGGTTTCCTTATGTCTCAACATCACCAAAGCAACATATAGCAAAACAACAGACGTGATTCCGAAAACCATTACAATCAAACGTACGATAGTGCCGGGAGAATAAAATTATTGACCATTTGTAGGTTTTGCTCGACAACCGTGCTATAACTGCGAGAAATGCCACTTAGTGGGTACACCGGATTACGTTTGACCACACGGGGCTCTCGAAAAGTTCCCTATATATATATGTATATAAGTGTATACACTTTTTTCACAATCCCCTTCTAACTGAACCGAGCTTTCACAGTTCGAACTGGGTTCGAATCCCGGCTGCGGCGGCTGCATTTCCGATGGAGGCGGAATTATTGTAGGCCCGTGTGCTCAGATTTGGGTGCATGTTAAAGAACCCCAGGTGGTCGAAATTTCCGGAGCCCTCCACTACGGCGTCTCTCATAATCATATGGTGGTTTTGGGACGTTAAACCCCACAAATCAATCAATCACAGTTCGAACTGAACCCGCAGCCTCGTTCTTACGAACAAGACGCTCATGCAAACTTTGCCACCGAATCTTTGTTTTATGCGTGATTAGTAAGGCCTAAATAAGGAGCCTTCCTGATGGGTTCTGTAGGTGTCTTTGATTTCTCTCTTAATCAGAACATACAAATTTTGAACCCGTGAATATGTGTCATGCGAAACTGCAGAAAGCTCTGATGGAGAGAACGATGTTCGTGCCACCACGTGGGATTATTTGAATTGAACTTGCAATTTATGAAGCAATGCTTGAAACAGAAAGTAGGTCACTGAATTCTATCATGCTGTTTCTATTCGACAGATGGCTTAGATTTGGACAACCACTAGAACTATTTGCGCCAACATAAATGACAGTTTTCTCTGGCGCCAAGATCAGGTGAGCTTCTTTCGAGTCCCAATGGCCAATCGCTTCGATTGGTGGACCGAGTCGCTTGAAGAATGCATCAGCTTCAATAATCGCAGCGCCAGAGCGTCGCTGAAAATGTCGCAGCTGGTTCCGCTTCTCATTTTTGCGCCG